>NW_028250041.1:0-139564 GCF_964263255.1 Lissotriton vulgaris
GTTAAGGACAAAGATTCACCATCGGGATTCAAGCAAGCCGGGCCGATGACGGCTGAAATGCCAGAAACCGGTCCCCTTCCCAGTATAAGAATTGGCTTGGTAGTTTGGTCTGCCCTGTTCCCATGATGCACTGGGCCAGGGACAGACTAATTTGCATGTAGCCAGGTTCTGAGCTGGGATGGTGCAGTGAGCTAAAACGGTGATGGATCAAGCCCTGATCTTTGGACTGGGTAGGAGTGTTCTGCTTAATTCAGATACTCTGTCCATCACCACCCCCTTTTCTGAATCGTTTTGTCCACCATAAGCGTGGAAGGGTATACTCAGATGTGAGTCCCTTGCTCACTGCACCATCGGGATTCAAGCAAGCCGGACCGAAGACAGCTGAAATGCCAGAAACCGGTCCCCGTAAGCTTGTTTCCTTCCCAGTATAAGAATTGGCTTGGTAGTTTGGTCTGCCCTGTTCCCATGATGCACTGGGCCAGGGACAGACTAATTTGCATGTAGCCAGGTTCTGAGCTGGGATGGTGCAGTGAGCTAAAAAACGGTGATGGATCAAGCCCTGATCTTTGGACTGGGTAGGAGTGTTCTGCTTAATTCAGATACTCTGTCCATCACCACCCCCTTTTCTGAATCGTTTTGTCCACCATAAGCGTGGAAGGGTATACTCAGATGTGAGTCCCTTGCTCACTGCACCATCGGGATTCAAGCAAGCCGGGCCGAAGACGGCTGAAATGCCAGAAACCGGTCCCCGGAAGCTTGTTTCCTTCCCAGTATAAGAATTGGCTTGGTAGTTTGGTCTGCCCTGTTCCCATGATGCACTGGGCCAGGGACAGACTAATTAGCATGTAGCCAGGTTCTGAGCTGGGATGGTGCAGTGAGCTAAAAAACGGTGATGGATCAAGCCCTGATCTTTGGACTGGGTAGGAGTGTTCTGCTTAATTCAGATACTCTGTCCATCACCACCCCCTTTTCTGAACAGTTAAGGACAAAGGGCTTGTCTGTAGGAGGTGGCCTAGTGGATGAGCTCAAGTTGTCTGAAACTAAATGCCAGAAAAACAGAGGTCCTTGTCTCAGGCAAGTAGCCTTCAATTTGGTCCTCTGCCTGGAGGCCAGGCTCATTTGGTCATTAACCTGCCCCTAAGCCTAAGGTTAAGAACTTAGCTGCTAAGCTCACTTTTGACAGTCAGATCGTAGCTTTAGAAAGCAAGTGTTTTGAGATCCTAAAAACTCTGAAAAATATCCTTGGTCTTCTTCCTGAAGCTGCCAGGAAGACAGTAGTCCAAGCTTTGGTTACGTCCAGGCTGGACTATTGCAATGTCCTGTCCCTATGAGTTTCACAGTCTTGGCTGATTGAGACTTCAACAAATGCAGAATGCAGCAGCTCACCTGCTGCTGAATCTTCCTAGACGGGCCTCCATGGTCTCCACACTCACAAAACTGCACTGTTACCTCTGAAGAAAATGCTCTCCGTTGGGGCCCTATGCTATTGATACAGGATCATCCCGAATAAGTGTCCTCGCTACCTGCACCCCTTTCCCAAGCCTTATTTTCCCACAAGAAACCTAAGATAAACAGGATCCCCACTTTCATCCCCACTGCTTTTTTGGCTTTTTAGCAGCCTTGTAGTGGAAATCTCTTCCTTTTAATACCAGGCAGGAAAAATTGAATCATTGTTCCACAAAAATCTTAAAACCTGGCTCTTTAGGTAGGCCTGACTGTGTCCTCTTATTTTGCCTGCTGTATCATTCATGATTCTTGCTGAGTGAGACCCTAGCGCCGGGACACTTAGGGCCATATGTATCAAGGAACCATTTTGCGATTCTGTAATAGCGATTTTCAAGAAATCGCTATTTCAGAATCGCAAAATGGTATGTATTAAGAAAAATGTAATTTTTTTGCGATTTCTTGACATTCCTTAATTGCGAATTCGCAAATTGCAAATTCGCAATTAAGGAATACTTCCCATTCATTTCTATGGGCCTCCTGGCCCATAGAAATGAAATGGAAAATTGCGATTCGCTATTTGCTAATCGCAAATTGAGAATATTTCCAAGGGTGCAAGGGTGTCCAAAGGACAACCTGTTGCACCCCTGAAATAAGCATGGGTGCACATGTGGTGCACATACATGCCCTACATACCTTTTTGCAAACATACATACATACATACCTTTTTGCAAAATTGCATTCCAAACGCCGAAATTCGGCGAATTTCGGCGTTTGCGACTGCAATAATGCTTCACACATATGGCCCTTAGCTAGAAGTAACTATGCGCTCTACAAATTACTTTATTATTATGATGATGATTATTATTACAATACTTGTAAGTAAAGGAAGTACTGTTTCTTAAATTATACAACAAATAATGTAATAATACATGGTCTACTGTCCTCATGAACCCCATTGTGTATATATATATATATATATATATATATATATATATATATATATATATATATATATATATATATATATATATATATATATATATATATATGTGTGTGTGTGTGTGTGTGTGTTTGTATATCTATATTTATGAGGACCAGAACATGTTTGCACACCAACGCTATGAGGACCAGTGCGCTATGAGGACCGGAAAGCCGGTCCTCATAACGTTTACAGTGCTTACATACTGAGGGAAGCTCTCTCAGCTGTCTGAGTGAAATTTTGAAGAGGGCTTCATAATTCCTATTTTTCAGACAGTGTGTGTGATGAATACCCTCCTATACACACAAAAATATCCTCTCTCTACACACACAGACAGTGCAGTTGCTAAGGACAGAAAGCAACCAATCATATTTCAGGGGTGTGTCTTCCTGGTCCTCATATTATCAATAGAAGTCTTAAAGTGTGTGTGATGCTGCAGGTTCCCATACCGTCAGTAGAAGTCTAGGAGAGTTTGAGTATATCCTTCTAACCTTCAGAAAGTGTATTTTAATTTATCATTTTTGCAACAAAAAAAAAACATTTTATAGCTGGAAACCCAGCTCTAAACATTATAAATCCTAACAGCCAGAGTTTAAAAAGGTTTTTTTTTTGTGTGACATAGGCTCGGAAGAAGAAGGGGTTTTGAAGACTCCAATGATGTGTGTTTTTAGGCCAACCATAAAAAAAAGATATGTTTTATAAATAGTCATTTCAACTTCTCAAAATTGGGACTGGGAATGTCCCTCCTACAGTGAGATAGCTGAAGGTGTACACGCTTCAGAATTTCAATCGAAGTGCTATTTTCTCACTGGAAAGCACCTGCCAAAGGTTTTGGAGTGTCAAAAACGAAAATGTGATCATTAAAAGCACAGGCTCGATTCTGCACACAACAATGTGATGTGGAAATGTCTCAGTGGTTTCACTGTTTTTCTATTCAGTTCCAAGGATGAATTCTGGCCGGCCAGTGCTCACATTCTTTCATCTCCTTACCATAGCGGTGCTCACCTCTGCGCAGCTGTAGCAAGAGAGGAAAGTACTAGAGCTTAGCGTGATCTGAAAGTGCTTGGAATGGAGGATAGATCTGGGATGATCTGTCAGAGACTGGGATGATCTGTCAGAGGTAGAAGAGAGCTGTCAGAATTATAACAGTTTAAGGATGAGGAGCACAGAAGACAGTAGGAAGGATGTACATGACAATGATTAGTGTAAGAAGTGGCAACTGAGACTCTGGCTCACACACCACATAGACATTCAGTCCATGGACATACAGTAGACCTCCATGTTGTAATAGGCTGACATTTGAGGTGTAGCCATTATTCCAAACCATATGCAATGTAAAAACTCCACCCCCCCCGCCACCCCCCAGTGGATCTGGTGATAACTTGTACGGGGATGGTCCAGTCTTGTATGCTACCTGTACGTTTGGGACATAAACTGCAAATATATATATCTTTTGTCCTGGTCAGCAGAGTCCAGGAAACTTACAATATGAGTCTCACAATGGCGCAATGACAACATCAATAAAATATGCCAACTGCAATCCTCAGTAAGGTTTTTTTTATCATGTCACAGCAGAAAATAAGCAACTCAGCTTATATATAACCCATAGCTATTTGGCAAACCAGATACCATAAGCAATCTTGCAGGCAGGAAAGCATCATCATATCATTCAATGCAAACTTGCCCTAGGGTATCAGATATCACTTTGCACTCATTACACGTCCATCACCCATTTGTAATAGTTATGTGTATCATCATCAACTGGACTAAGTACTGATGACAGTGAGCCAGGTAGCAGTAAACGGCGCAATAAACAGTGAGGGGAATGTTTCAATTTGAAATCTTTCTTTCCAAATTCATCTCTATCACCAAAGTGCTCGACCTGCGAACTTTTACTTTCAATTACAAATCAGGCTAATTCCAAGTCTCAGTAAACATTTTAATCAAGAATCAGAAAACTCAGACAGAAGCAGAGTCCGGATATGCAATGATTTTGAGGAGGCCTAGACGCAGGGAGAAAATTGTCCCTATGCATTTTCCCCACATATTAATGCTGTAACTAAGCGAAAACCAGCATTGGCATAGCCAATAGGTCTCGTCTTTGGGACCTTATAAGTGTTTAGCCATGCAACAGTTGATGTTGTTGCACCAAGGATATTGTGCTGGATAACTAAACACTTATAAGGTCCCAAAGGCGAGATCTAATGGCTATGCCAAGGGAAGCTAAACCCCCACTGTACACTCATTACAAATGTGGCTACTCATTCTATGCCAAAACTGAAAATAAACTTCTGTAGCCCAAGGAGAGTCTGGAGAGAGATTTAGAGAGAGAGAGAGATTTAGAGAGTGAGACATTTAGAGAGTGAGATATTTAGAGAGAGAGAGCAAGAGATTTAGAGAGATTTAGAGAGATTTAGAGAGAGAGATTTAGAGAGCGATTTAGAGAGAGAGAGCAAGAGATTTAGAGAGAGAGATTTAGAGGAGAGATTTAGAGAGAGAGAGATTGAGAAAGATTGAGAGATTTAGAGAGAGAGAGAGATTGGGAGAGGACTTGTGGGTTTCAAAGAGCTAGTTGGAAAATAATGAAAGATTCTGGATGAGTTTGAAAGCAAGAAAATGCCGACAGGGGGGGGGGGGAATTGAGAAGAGGGGAAGCTGAGGGGGGGGGGGGGGGGGAGAGAGAGAGATTTTGAGAGTGAGAGTTTTAGAGGGAGATGTATATATATATATAGAGAGAGAGAGAGATATAGAGAGAGAGATTTAGAGAGAGATTTAGGGAAATAGATTTATAGAGAACGAGAGATTTAGAGAGAGAGATTTAGAGAGAGATTTAGAGAGAGAGAGATTTAGAGAGAGAGAGAGATTTAGAGAGAGAGTTTTACAGAGGTTCAGAAATGAAATGAATGAAATGAAAAGTAGATTTATAGAGCGCGGTTGCTGCCCAGAGGCGTCCAAGCGCTAGAGACCAGAATAGAAATTGCTTGAAGAGGTAACTTGTTGATATTACTGAGGGGAGTTAAACAAAAAAGTCTTTGGCTGTTTTCGGAATGAGGGGAGATTAGGGTTGGATCTAAGATGAAGAGGAAGTGAGTTCCAGATCTTGGAGGCATTATGGGTGAATGTCCTGCCACCCGCCCTTGCCTTTTTTATTCTCGGAACTATCGCCATAAAGGCCTGGCTAAATCGAAGGTTTCTGCTGGGGTGGTACTATTTTACTAGGTCCCGGGTAATCCTAGGTCCTGTGTCCCAAAAGGCCTGATGGGCAAAACACATGGCCTTAAAGATGATTCTCTGTCGCACTGGCAGCCAGTGCAGGCTGATCAGACCAGGTTTGGCTGATTGTCTGCGTGGCAGCTGTAACAGTGTGCGGGCTGCACAGTTCTGCACTATCTGTAGTCTGCGCAAGGTGTACTCCGGGGCGCCAAGGTAGAGAACATTATTGAAGTCGAGGCGGGACTGTATAAGACCTTGGATGGCCACCTGCTTTGCCTCCACGGGTAGAAGAGGGAGGACTTTCTTTACCATCCTAAGAATTCCGAAGCAGGTAGCCGAGAGTTTTGTAGCCTGGATGTTAAATGAGAGGGTCTTGTCCAGCCACACCCCAAGGCTCTTGATATTATCCTTGGGTACTGGGGGGTACATAGACAAGAAGGCCACAAGGAATTGAAAAAGGTGGGGTTTGCAGGGCCCAGGAGCATCAGCTCTGTTTTGTCCCCACTGAGCTTGAGAGATGAGGAGGTCATCCAGCCCTTTACCTTCTGTAAGCACTTCATTAGCCCACCTGACGACGGCAGGTCGGCCTCCTGCGCCAAGGAGACCACCAGCTGGGTGTCGTCCGCATAAGAAATGATCTTAACCCCAAATGGACGAACGACCTCAGCCAGTGGTCTCATATACATGTTGAAAAGCGCAGGGCTTAAAGAGGAGCCTTGTGGGACTCCGCACCTCAATGGCCTACTCATGGACATTGTTTCTCCATCAAAGAATTGGAATGATCTGTCGCTCAAGAAGGATTTGAGCCATAGCCAATCACTATCTACTATTCCGACACTCGAGAGGCGGCTCAGCAGGGTGTCATGGCTGACAGTATCGAATGCCGCGCTTAGGTCAAAGAGGATCACTGCCACTGACCCCCCAAATCTAGGATTTTTCTGGTTTCCTCATTGACTGTTAGAAGGGCGGTCTCTGTTCCGTGTTTGGGTCTAAAACCCGCCTGGGTGGCATCTAACAGCTGGTTATTTTCAAGGAAATTCACCAGCTGGAGATTGATGTACCTCTCAAGGATTTTGCTCACCCAGGGGAGCAGAGAAATCGGCCGGTAGTTGCTAAAGTCAGAGGGATCTAGATTGGGTTTTTTCAGCAGAGCTCGGACCATGGCCCGCTTCCAAGCGGGAGGGACAGTACCAGAGGTAATGGAGGCGTTCAGGAGGTCCACAATGGTTGGTAAAGTGACCTGGGGTGCCAGCATCATGTCTTGTGGAGATGCTGGGTCGCATGGGGACCCAGATTTTACCTTGCGGTCAATGGAGTCCAAGGATTCAAGGTCTAGGGGGGGGGGAAGTGGTCCAGTGTAGGACGGGGTTCTGATAAAGTGGTTCCCAGATTTGTTTGATCCTGGGCTATGGGGACAGTACCTGTAGAGGGGAAGGATGAGTAGATTTTATTGACTGTTTGGTGGAAAAATTCTGCCAAGTCATTACAGTGGTCTGTTGTTTTTTCCTCGTGCAGGTTAGAAGATGGAGGTTTATGAGTTTTTTCAGAATTTGAAAAATTTCCTTAGGTTTGGATTTTGCTAGTATGATTTTGTCCGAGAAATATACAGATTGGGCAGATTTGACCTCGCCTTTGTAGAGTTTGATTGCCTCTCGGTAACAGGTTTTTTCCTCCTTAGAGTAGTCTAGACGCCATCGTCTTTCTATTTTTCTGCATTCGCATTTCTTTTCCCTGAGAGCCTCTGAATACCAGGGGGCCGTTTTGTGGGAGTGTTTCATCGTTATTTTACTCAGGGGGAGAATGGTTTCAAGCGCTTTTGTGATCCAGTCAACGTGATCCAGGTTGGCCAGGCATGGGTCCTCATTGTAAGAGGGTTTGTCAATCGCGAGTCTGCTAGTCCAGTCATCGACTGGTAGCCGCGCCCAGGATCTGGCATGTCTTACCGTGGGTCTCACGGGGGTGGCTTAAATGTGGTCCAGGTGAAAGGCACTAGTAGATGATCAGTCCATGGGAGGGAGATTGGTAGCCCAACCACAAGGTCTGCACAGTTACTGAACACAGGGTCCAGTAAGTGGCCCTTAGCGTGAGTTGGTGCCTTCACTCATTGTAGTGTAGCTAGGTCGTCTGTAAGTGCTGTAGCTGTATGGTCCAGGGCAGTATCAAAATGAAAATAGAGATCCCCTAGCAGAGTGTAATTAGAGGCAGTGCTAACACGGTCAGCCACAATCAATGGGAGGAGATTGTGAAACTGTTTGGGGGGGCCCGGGGGTCGATATATTAATGTTCCTGAAAAGCAGTTGCTAGGGGAGAGTTCTAAGATAAATGCTAAGCTCTCACTGTCTGGAATTGCTTCAGAGATTACTCAACTGTGGTATTGTTCTTTATAGATGATGGCTAGGCCTCCTCCTCTCCCATCAGGGCGGTCCTGTTGGATAATTTGGAAGCCTGGAGGGAGGGCGGTCACTAATGCAGGGTCGGAGTCCGACGTGAGCCATGTTTCAGTGAGAAACACTGCATCTGGCATGCGTTCCTCTAACAAAAGGGCAATTTCCACCCTATGTTTGGGCAGGGATCTGCAGTTTAATAAGAGCATACAGTAATCCTGTTTCGCATCTAGGACCTGCTTAGGTTTGAGCGATAGTTTACATTTTTGACAGATCTCTGGGAGCTCTGTAGTATGATGTAAATGCAGGCCACAGTTCGTTCCTAACGGCCTTATGCTGAGGAGAGCTTCCATGCTATAATGCCTGGTCTTTTGTGGCCGAGATGTAGGGGGCATGGCCCTCGGCCGCAAATGGCAAACTCTCATAGAGAGAGAGAGAGAGATTTAGAGATTGATTTAGAGAGAGAGAGAGAGAGAGAGAGAGAGAGAGAGAGAGAGAGAGAGAGACAGAGACAGAGATTTAGAGAGAGAGAAAAAATAGATTTAAAGAGAGAGAGAGAAAGAGAGAGAGAGAAAGAGAGAGAGAGAGATTATCCAGTCTGGCGCCTGAAGAGTATGAAGGTGATGAATCTCACATTAGAAATGGACGAGGAAGGCTTATTCTTATGATGGATGTACCACTCCCCATCGTACCCTTTCAATCTGTGAATAGTGGACTTGTAACGAATGTTATGTTTGACATGTGCTAGGTGAGCTATTTCTTTTTTTTTGCCCTTGCATGCATCTTTAATATATGATAAAAAAAAACTGAATATTTAAAAAGGAAAATCCCAAATGCTACACTTGCTATTCAGATTTCTGAGCTAATGTCTGGGGTGGTGTCTGTAGGACAAATAAGTGAAAAAACAGAAAAATACTCCCATTCAACCCACATTCAGAAGTTTTCTAAAAAAGGCAATAAGGAAGTAAACACAGCACAGGCGTTGACTGGTCCAAATGCACCACATGTTCTGCTCCTCAATGGAGAAGAGCGACAGAAGGGACACTTGAGGAGACTGTTTCTAGAATATGTTTATCCATTTATGAGCAGTGTCTATGCAGGTGTTTTGGCAAGGCATTCTAGTCACTCACCCTACCATCCTCAAAATGTAAATGAAAAGTTCTGCACTTAAATCGTACAAGAAAAGCAGGCCATTAAGTCTTCCAGCGCTGCAGCTTTCACCATTGTTCGAGTATAGAACATGGATTTTTTGTGCTGAAAGACTGCTGTATTCGAGGGAAACTATTTTATTGAGACATTAATTAATTACCATGGGTTCCCTTTGCATATTTAGGCTGCTTCATTAACAATTCCAAAACATATGTGAAGGTCGCAGTGGCGGAGGTAAAAATGAAATGGAGCCATCTTTCCCAACATGGCGAGTGGACAGAAAATGATTGAGGAGGACGGAAGCATGAAGGTTAGGAGATGCTAAATGAAAACCGCATGTAAAGAGCACAGACTTCGGTCCAACCACACAGAAACTGAACGGGTCACTCTTTTTATTCTTATAAACTAGCGGGAGCAGTGGCGCTTGGCCCATGTGCGCACGCTATAAGAGTGCCCGCAAGCCATGCGCTTAATCAGCCATGACGATGGAGTGAGTGGCGCGCGCGCAAGAGCGAGCACCAGACCATATGTTTTGAATTATCGCATCTGTGTCTGGGCACCATAATTCAAAACATATGGCGCATGTGTGGGTAACGGCAAGCAATAGGCCACACACGCACGAGCCTGTGGTGAGCTTTTCAAAGCCCCTTACTAAAAGTCTCGCCAGTGCAACGCATGTGCGCTGCTGCAGGCTCAACATAAAAATGAAAGTAAGAAGAAGAAAATTGGCCCGTGCAAAGTGATGACTCCTGCCAGATCTGAGCCAGTGACGTGAAGATAGAGATAGGGACTTTCCAATCATGTGCCACAGGAATTTTACGAGCACTCGACTGCCAGATAGGAGACCCTGCTGAAGTGACTGCAACTCTACTGGAATATTCTGCCTTCACGAGAAAAGGAGAGAGTGGTAAAATTGCTAAATACATCTTTTTCTGGAGACAGGTAAAATGCACATATCTAGACAGCCCTCTCCTTCACGCTGCAGTAGTGCAATGGAGAGCAGACAGGTGGGATTAAAGGCGTCTGTGAGGCTTGGAGGAGGACGATCATCCAGGGCATGAGAACCACAGCCCTACTGTGAGTTGGATCAAATGGTGGGGTCAATCTGTGAGAAGAAGCCAAAAGCCCAGTTTACGCACTGAACCATGGATCTCAATTGGACAAGTCTAGGCTGAGCCCGTGATGGCACATGGACCTCGTCTCATCGACTCGATCTATCGAGGTCCAATGGCTGCATACAGAGCTGATGTATTCTGATGTTCTCGTGAATATGGGATGCTCCAAGAATACTAGTCTACCTAATTGAACAATGGCGCGGAAACCAAAAACAGGCTGAAGATCATACACTATGGAGGCAGTAGTCATAGGAGGACCAGACTAATGCGTGTACAAGGATTCCACACAGACCAATCCCAAACAACAGCTGGAAATTAAACAAACATTCACATGAACATTTCCATAATAATGAACTTTTCAAAAGTGACAGTTTTCCGTCTGTCCACCAGCCTAATGACTGTGAAAACTGCAAGGAAGATAAAGCAGACAAAGTGATAGTTTGTACCAACCAAAAAGTTGCTAGCGCATCACCACTCAATGGTGTGTGTCCAATAGAAACAGATGGTCCATGGTGTGTTTGCTACACAAGGGCTTTCAAACATGAGGAGGACGTGTGGTACCACCAGGTGAGATGAGGGAGACTGCTGGAACAAGCAGCAACTGCATCCATCCAGTACAGAAAGCGCCACATCAGTAGCCACCCTGTTGGCCATGCTTTCCTGACAATAGTGTTTCGTAGTTACTATTTTATGCCCACCTTCACAGGTTTCTAAGTCAACTACACGCATGCAAAAAGGGTTCTTGGTGGCTGGTAGTTCAAAGACTCTAACGGATTCTGAAGTCAGGGCACTAAAGCGTGCTCTTTAAGTCAAAACAGAGGCTGCAGATAACAATGATTTTTACAAAAGGGAACTAAGTTAAGCCCTCACTGCTGATAGCTGGAATCAGCAGATCGCCCTGGAATCCCAGCATGGCCATCTAAGCCTTTCATCCTTCAGATGTTAAGCAGCATTGACAATGGCCTCAGTAGAAAATACACCATTAATGCACCCTGAGGCCACAACAACCATCTTGGACATCACTTACATTTTCTTAGCAAAACAAAAAAATCCACACTTTACCCCATTGAGGGGGGTGCTAGAGAGCGCGCAAGCAGCATGGCCGCACTGATGTGAGGCTCCTGCTTCCTGGAACTGATATCCTTCACTTATCCTGAACAATTGGCCGCTAATTGGGGTAAATTGTCGAGAGATCCGTGGCGCTACCCCGCGGCTACAAGTGGAGTGAAGTGCGGAAGGATCGGCGGCAGACAATCGGAGCGGCGGGCGCCTGAAATCTGAGCCGCGCCGCCCGCCTGACCTGCATGGAGCTTTGACTCGGCTGCAGTGACTGGGAAAGGCCGGGGATTACCACGAGGCAACCAGGCCGCGCGTCCGGCAACGACACAGTGAATCAGCGTTATCGCTAACAACCGAGTCACGGCGCAGAGGCGGACTGCCGGTGCAACAGGACGCCAAGGAGGCATTTGTAGAGATTGTACTGCTGGGGGTGGCGGCGCAGTTTTCCATGAGGCCACTGCGCAAGAGACTTTGCCGAGAGCCATAATGGTGTTGCGATTTGATTGATGGATGCGGACATACTGACGGAGGCGGGGAGGACTGTGTAGGTGAATTTGTGGGGAGCCCACATAGCGCAGCGGTGGAGGATTGGCGCGTGTCCCCCCCCCCTGCTGTGAAGATCTAGTGAACACCGGGGCAGGATAATAAATATACTGAGGAGGCGGGACATACAATGGCAGCTGCGGGGAAAGCGCCTTTGGCAGGAGAGTTGTTCCGAGGTGTGGGGACAGGCTTCGCGAAGATACTGAGCAGTGTTCTTCCCCTACACGCCTCGGTTACGGTATGGAACAGTCTGTGTGATGCCCGTGGTGAGAGGGGAGATGGGCAGTGGCAGTGCGTGGATAGCCGGCTGAGACGAGAGTGCAAGAGGAGTGAGACCCTTACTGGACGGTGCGGAGCGCCTGAAGCAACCTGCGACAGGTGCGATCAACCCCCTTGGAGCGGCGGAGCATTGGGTGGTGGTTTGACAGGGACTGTGACTGCTGGGCCGCCACGAGTACTCCACCCCCATATTGTGGGTGCTGGATGTCACAGGCTGCTGCGGTTTTACGGACTTAGCAACCTGCTGCCGTTGTGCCCTACAGGGCTTTAGAAGGGGCTCAAGTAGCTCCGTGAATCGCCATACATTGGTGGAGAAGGCAGCTGGCGATTATGAGGTGATGCTTCAGCGGGACACAGTCTTGGGCAAGTAGCTGACCCAGTGAGGTGAGAGCTGCTGAGAAGCGCTGGACAGAGCAAGCTGACGCGACAAGAGTGCGGGGCAGGATCAGCTGTTGACGACGAAAGGGCCATGTGGTGACTCGGGCTGGCCCTCACACTTCACCCTAGACTGGTGGTTGCCTTGATTACTCCTGATACATACGCAGAAGGCGTCACACTCTTGCTGAAATATGGGGAAGACCGACACTCGTCAACCGAAACTAAATTTTGAAGCTGCAAAGAAGGGAAGGAAATCTACTGCTGACGACCAGGAGCAGGACTTGGCTGAGTGCGCTGGAGGGGGAGCCAATTCACAGGCCTCGGACATGGCCAATATACTACAAGAGATGCGGCAAGGATTTGCAACAGTGGTGGACAAGGTGGACCGGATGTCCTCTAGGATGAATGCCATTGCACATAAGCTAGATGGCCAGGAAGACTGCATTAAGGAGGTGGAAAGACACATATCAGAATCAGATGACGTCACTGCAACCCGTACAGTGCAACTTATGAGAATGGATAAACTGTTACCCATCATAGCCGCAAAAAATGAGGACTTGGAAGCGCGCAGTCGGCGCAACAACATACGCGTCATAGGCTTACCAGAATCGACAAATACTGGTAGAATGGAGGACTATATAGAAAAACTACTGCTGGAGTCCATAGGCAAAGACGCCTTTTCCTCGCAGTTCATAGTGGAAAGGGCGCACAGAACCCTCGGGCCACGTCCAGTGCCGGGAAGCCCCCCACAACCTATAATTGCACGATTACTTCATTATAGAGACCGGGATGTAGCCCTCAGAGCTGCGAGAAACAAGCAGAAGTTGACATATGATGATAACACCTTTTCCATATATCCAGACTTCACACCTATCATGCAAGAAGATAAGAAGATTGCTGCAGTGTTTGTGGAAGTCAAGCGGAAGTTGCGATCGGAGCAAATTGATTACGCACTCCTCTATCCAGCCAAGGGAAGCAGCGATTCTTCACGTCTCCCCAGCAAGTTGAAGACTTCCTCCGAACATTGAAATGAGCAAACCGGGGTGGAGAGCGACTGGAGGCCTCGCAGTGGAATGGTGACATGAATGAAAATGAGGATCTGGAATGACTGACTCCAGCAAAGTAATCTGCACACATCCAAGGAAACTATTACGGATTGGTAGGCTTGGTCGGACAATCTAGCTGATGCGAGATGAGATCCTTCCAGTATGGCTCAATTGTTTACATGTTATTGTGGTTCCATGCCTGCTCCCCCCTCCTCATGATAGGGCCGGCAGCGCCTTCGGAGAATAACATAAGGGGAGTGAGGAGACTGCATAGCTGTCTAGAAGGTGCCCCAACGGGTATTACCCCATGGAAGTACAAGTTCTGAACTATGAGGGGAGGGTAACGGAAGTGGGGTTCCAATTTGGAGGTAGGGTGGGAGGGTGGACGTGGGATTCTGGCAAGATTGGGTTGCTTCAGTGGGTGGGGGGAGGGAATTTGCAGTTCTTGTTGATTAGACGTAGGTCTGTGGGGGGTTTGTTCGATGGGATTATTTGGTACATGTGGTTGTCAATAAGCACATCCAAGGGATTTACTGTATGGTCGTACACAAAGATTAATATTACTTTGAAATGTCGTTGTTGTACTGGAGCCGCAGTTGTTGAGTGACTAAAGGTGGTGGATCTGGAACAGAGGCGATGCTATCCGATGGAGCACTGTAGAGATGTACAAGGCCTAGCTCATGACCCAAATTGACAGCGCTAAACTAAACATAATTACATGGAACGTACGGGGGCTGCGTGACCCGCGTAAGAGACGCCAAATACTATCCTATCTTGACAGACACCAGGTACACGTAGCAATGCTGCAGGAGACACACTTCAACCCAAGACGTAACATCACATTTGCTTGTAAATGGGCGGCACACAGGATCTTTTCTTCTTTCTCTTCCTATGCGAGAGGTGTGGCGATTCTGGTTAAGAGGGGCACTCCGTTCACACTAACGGGAGCCACGTGGGATGCCCAGGGGAGATATTGCCTGACTTGGGGGAGGTTGGGGTCTGATTCTGTTACCCTGGCCTGCTGTTATGGTCCTAATGTGGACGACCCCCAGTTCATTACAGAACTATGATTGTGGACATTGGGTCCAACCATATTGTGTGGGGAGGTGACTAACATTGCGCGGAGTCCGGATATTGATAGGTCCCACCCAGCTCCCCATCATTACACAAAAGCCCGTGCCATGCTGCATTCCACACTCACGGACCACAATCTGATAGATGCGTGGAGACACTTGCACCCTAACGACCTAGAGGGAACCCACTTTACTGCGCATGCGGCTACTGGGGCGAGACTGGACTATATTTTCTTGAGTGTCGGGCTATGTCCAGCGATTTTACAAGTACAACACTTAGCCAGGACTTACTCGGATCATGCACCGGTACGGCTTACATTGTCCTCCCCAGATTATGGTCCTCCCAGAAGCAGCTGGAGGTTGCAACCTACCATACTACTAGACACTGTGTTTCAGGAGGAGCTCAGAGAGGAGATCAAAGATTTTTTCATACGTAATAAGGATTCGGTAGATAGCGTAGAAATTATCTGGGAAGCTTTCAAAGTGACGTTACAAGGTTTTTGCATAGGAAAGGGTGCTGGGATGCTTAAAGATATTTTGAACACGTTAAGTACACTTGAGACCAAACTTAAGTCATTGGAGAGCAGATTAGCTACTAGGCCGGATGGCATATCCAAAAACAATCTCAGTTTAGATCGAAACTCACAGCCTACATGGATGAGGCTCGCAGAGAGGCGAGATTTCGAGGGAAGTATTGGACGGCCCGCCGCTATGGCCAGGGGGAGAGGCCTGGGAAGGCGCTGGCAGAGACGATTCGGAGGTCATGAGGCTCTAATGTAATCCTAGAATTGGAAGGGTTGGACGGCATTGTATATAGGGACACTGCGACCATACTTAATGCCTTCACTGAGCACTACACGGCATTGTATACAACCACTAGGACGGGAAAATTGAACCTAGACGCATATTTGGACGATATATCGCTGGGGTGGTTGAACGATACACAGCAGACATTTGTGTGTGCCCCGTTTGATCTTGACGAGGTCAGGAAAGCCATCATGCATATGCAGTCGGGTAAGCCCACGGGGTCGGATGGTATCCCAGTCGAGTTTTATAAAACCTATATTGATATGATGGCTCTGTAGGAGAGTAGGGTCTGCAATCCTATGATCACCCAGATTTTTTGCTTTTGTTTCACTGGTTTACGAATTTCTCTGGCTGTGGGCCTGCTAATCAGACCCACAGCCTAGCTGTTCTCTCACTAAATTACAACGTGTACCTTAGGTGCATTTACCAATTGGTACTGGGCCACCTTATCAGACCCTGTAACTCAGGGCATAGGTGTACCCAGGGCCTACCAGGGGCTGAAGCATGTATTATGCCACCCCTGGCTGGCCATCTAAATCTGACACAACTGGCTGCATGACAGCTGGGGCAAGGTGGTGTAATCACCCTTTGCTTTAGATATAGTATACCTATATCTAACCCTAAAAATGGACACACAGATTCCTATCAGTCACTCCTATGGCAGGCTTTGACAATCCTGAAGGCAGAGTGCTTTGAATCGTGTGAGATGGTGCTCTGGCATGAGCTGAGCCCGTTTGCAGCTTGCGGAACCAAGTCCTAATAGCTGTTCCATGATAACGCGTACCATATACTCTTAAGTGCATTATAATCCTCGAGGTTAAATGCTATCTTTGGTATCGCTTTATCAAAACATTTCGAGTAAGGTGTCATACGAATTGGAATACTAACCCCTCGCCAATTCTGGCGACGGGGTTTGCATTCCACCGTTCTAGAGGGTTACAACATGTATGTAACTGTGAACCCCGGTTAAAGTTAACTTTAGCCTCAGCATCACAAAATGGATGCTGCCACCACAGACACGAGTCTGACCCCCTACAGCTGGGAGTCCTTCCAGCGAGGGGAGCTTGGACAAAGGGTTTCCTGTCAGGGGCGGTGCTCGCACCATCCCAGACAGGGTTTTGTGTATCCTGGGTAGGCAGGGCTTTTCAGGAAGGTGTCTGCAAGTGGCACCCCGGTGCTCACTACGCATCTGCCGGCTAGAACCAGTTCCAGGGGCACACCAGCCCCTGGCCTGGGGAAAGTCCGGCATGGGAGAGGGGTGTAACCACCCCCCTTCCTGGTCCCACCCCTAGGGCAGGACCTAGTCGCATACCCACCCCTTTCTTTAGGATAAAGGCAGGAGCGGGGACCCTTCCAAATTAGATCATCTTTGAATAAAGAAACTCCACGAAAGGAACTCTCGACTCTTCTCAAGATTTCTCCCTTGTGACTAAGGAGTAGTCACCCTGCATCCGCAGGCACCATCTAAGAACTCTGCGGTTTGCTGCACGTCCTTCCTCCGGAATCCGACTGACCAGCTCGACGAGACCCAGCTTCCCTGGCACCTCTGACCTCTACCTACCTCTACAGCTAAGCTGAGAACCGTAGGTGCGACGAGACCTCGAGGGACCGGCCATCATCAGAACTGCACGACTTCTATCCAGCACGACCGCCGAGGGATCCTCTGGTGAGTGCTTTGGGGTCTGAGAAGCCCCGACCCTGAGCAGCTCCAGCCCCGAAGTCCAGCCCCCCAGCATCCAAGAGATCTGCGTGGGGCCCTTCTGCTTTTTGGCTGCTCACTGCGTTGTCTGGCTACTAGCCCGCTGGCTTGTGGCCTTCCCGACGACGCCCGACGACAACAACGCTGCTGGTCTGGTTGCTCCAGACTGGCCCTTGCTCCCTTCCAAAAGAGGAGCACCCCGGACCCTCCTGGTCCACTCAAGACGCCATTTTAGGTCCACCGCGTGGGCTTGAATTTGCCAAGACTTGTTGCCCCAATCCTGGGTCCAGCGACGTCGACAGCATCAACCATCGTGGGACAGCTCGCACCATCTATCCTGGTCACCGACAAACGCCTCCTGGTCCGTGAGTCTGCAGAGCCCAGCGTCGCCCACTCACCTGGTCGAGGTGACTACCATCCGTTGCCCTCCTGGTGCCATCTGATCACTGGCTAGTGGTTAAGAACTTGGTCCCCTCTGCTTTCAGGTGTCATCCATCTTCGATCCAGGCTTGGATCACTTCGAACAATCTTCACTGGTCGCCTGCCAGCAACTCTTTCTTCAGGCTCCTGGTTCGTCAACGAGGATTCCCGACGTCTGTACATACCCATGCAGCCGCAGCCCCTGGGCTAGGTAACTTCGGCATTTTTGTGCCCCAGCATAGCCTCACTATCCAAGGGTCCAGACTCACTGTCGTTTTCGACCTACCTTATCGGGTTCGCCCGAGAACACTAACTTTGCTTGTACTAACTCCCATAGACTTTGTCCCGCATCCCGCGTGAGAGTGCACACTCTGCACCCGAGTCCCCTAGGCCTCCTACTAGTAATCTGAAGGTTCAGTAACGTTGTCCTAGCGATTCCAAAGCCTATTAGTCCAGTACTTACCTGCTAGTAATTTCGCATTCCACTTTCATAGTATATGGTTTTTCGTGCCCCTCGGGCATTTGTGTAAATTGTGCAACTTAAAGTATTTTCGTAAGAGTTTTGTTGTGTGCTTAGTACCCTGTCCTCATAAAGAGTACAGGGCTGTTGTGATCTAAATAAATACACTGTTTATTTTCATAACACTTGTGTGGTGTCCTTTCACTTGGTGTTCAAGGGGTATATGTGATGGTATAACAGCTGGCTTAACACGCCCTCTAGAGTTTAGCCCGAAGACTGCTCTTGTCCATGCTACTAGGATAGCTGGTCTATCGGTTGACTTACAACCAATCACCATAAGGGTTGTTTGGACTGATACATTGTGATCACTAGAATAGTGAACACTGAATATCAGGCCAACTTCTCACATTGGTGAGCAGCGGTTGGGATTTGAGCTTGCTGTTGTTTTACCACACGTATCCTAAGAATATCTTTGTGAAAGATCACATAGGTTAAGGTACATATAACTTAGCTTAGAATACTCTGAATTTTACTGAACCAGCTGTTGTAGTTTAACAAAGCTTAGCACACCTTGACTACAACTCTTAGCAAGGGATCAGTAGGCAAACAAATAGTGTAGGTAGGTGCATCACTCACACCACACTAGAAGCATGTCTAACCACGGAGAGTCTTCAGAGACCCCTCTTGTGGTTGTGGACCCTCCACAGGTCCCTTCCAGATATGCTGCTCTTAGTTTCCAGGAGATGAGACAAGTGTGTACCTCCAGGAAACTAAAACAGGATCCAAACCCTACCATTCCTTTTCTGATTGGTCTCTTAGAGACTCATGATGCTAGGAGGGCTGCTAACACAGATCCTTCTCATCCAGATGGGAACATGCCTCCCCTAGAGGGAACCCAGGGTGACCCTGACCGACACCTCCAGGCAGCAGACAGTGCTGAGGAGGGAGAGGAAGATGAGTTATCTGGGGATGAGGCAGAAACAGGTCAGGTAGAAGTCAGCAGACTCACTAGGACCAACTTAAGTAGGCACTAGAATGGATTTGGGGGACCCCCAGGGCCACTCTCAGGCAGACTTAACATTGGGAATGGATGAGTTAGATCTCTATCAAGAGGTTCTAATAGATCCATTCGAACCAATGGCTCTCAGGCCTCTTCTCATAGAGGGATGTCCTCCCCTAAGAGAAGGGAGCACGAAGCTAAGATGAGGGAAGCCAATCTGAGGATTGAAAGGGAAGAACTTGCCCTGGCCAAAGAGAGGCTTGCCTTTGCTAGAGAGCAAAAGTTAAGTGGACTAGATTCCGCTGGTGGCAGCATTCTCCCAAGAGAGAACAGGAGTTTAGATACTAGACACCTGAGTAATATAGTGCCCCCCTTTAAACAAGGGGATGATATCCACAAATGGATAACTGCTTTGGAGAGGGCTTGCACTGTACAGTGTGTCCCCCAGAGTCAGTGGGCAGCTATCTTGTGGCTCTCCTTTGAAGGTAAAGGTAGAGACAAGCTCCTCACTACTAGAGCTGAGGATGCTAATGATTACCAAGTCCTGAAAAATACACTGATAGATGGGTTTGACCTAACCACTGAGCAGTACAGGTTGCTCTTCAGGGATACCCAGAAAACTCAGTCTCAGGATTGGTCTGACTTTGTAGATTGTGCCACTAAGGCTTTGGAGGGCTGGTTGCTGGGCAGTAAGGTTACTGATTATACAGGATTGTACAATCTGATCATGAGGGAACAGATTTTAAACAATTGTCAGAACCAGTTGTTGCATCAGCACCTTGTTGACTCGGATCTGACCTCTCCCCAAGAATTGGGAAAGAAGGCAGACAGATGGGTCAGAACAAGGGTTAAGCAGAACCAGGGCCAGAACCAGGGTGGTCAGAAGAAAGCAGACCAGAAGGGTAAAGATACCAAAGGCGAACAAAATGACCAGAAGTCTTCGACAGGTCCCCAACAATCCAAAGAGGGTGGGGGTCAGGCTTCCCAGAAGAAGAAGAATCAAGAAGGCCAGTCTTAAAGGTGGTGCCAATACTGTAAAAGTAAAACTCACTGGTTTAGTGAGTGCACCAAGAAAGGAGGGCAAACTCCTGCCACTGCAGCCCCTAAGGCAACTGCACCCCCTAGTACAGCCAGCAGTGGTAGTGCACCTCCCAAGGGATTAGTTGGGTTAACCTTGGGTTCTGAGGGGTATGACAACTTAGTTGTCACACTCACTCAGGCTGTCCTTGTCTGTACAGGGGGTGTGGATATATCCCCTGATGTCAGTCCCAATACTTTGGGCAAATACAGACAGACACCTTTGATACATGGCAAAATGGCTCAGGCCTATAGGGACACTTGTGCCAGTGTCACCATGGTGACACCTAACTTTGTGGACCCTGGACAGATCATGCCAGGTACAGATTTCCTGGTGACCAATGCCAGCAACGTCACTACCAGTCATAGTATGGCGATTGTTGATTTCTCCTGGGGAGGGGTAAATGGCCAAAAGAAGGTTGTAGCTAGTTCAGACCTCCCAGTGGATTGTTTGTTGGGCAATGATTTGGAGTCATCACAGTGGTCAGAAGTGGAGCAGAGGACTCACATGGAGATGTTGGGCTTGCCAGCACATGTGCTTGCTGTGACTAGGTCACAGGCCAGAAGATGCCCCACTGAACAGGTGCTGGATCCTGGAACAATGGACCAGACACTTTCCAAGAAGAAGAGCAGGAGGGTTAAGGCATTGCCTTCCCCCTTGCCCCGGTTGAGGATCAAGTCTCAGAGGAGGCTGACCTACAGGAACTGAGGGAAACTGAGCCTAAGGAATTTGAACTTGATCAAGTTGAATTTCTGGGCTCAGGGGGACCCTCCAGAGCAGACCTGGGGAAGGAACAGTTAGCCTGCCCTTCTCTTGAACCCCTCAGACAGCAGGCTGCTGCTGAGGCTGCAGGGAACGCCACAGGTGCCCACAAGGTATACTGGGAAGATGGACTCCTATATTCTGAGGCAAGAGACCCCAAGCCTGGTGCAACCAGGAGGCTGGTCATCCCCTTGTCTCTGAGAGGTTTCCTTCTCACCTTGGCCCACGAGATTCCCCTTGTAGGTCACTTAGGCCAGAACAAGACTTGGGACAGAATTGTCTCACACTTTCACTGGCCTCACATGAATGAAGATACCAAGGAGTTTCGTCGCTCCTGTGTCACTTGCCAAGCCAGTGGTAAGTCAGGTGGCACCACAAAGGCCCCCCTTATACCAATGCCTGTGGTGGGGGTGCCCTTTGAAAGGGTGGGGATTGACATTGTTGGACCTATGGAACCCCAAACAGCATCAGGGCACACGTTTATACTGGTGGTGGTGGACCATGCCACCAGGTATCCTGAAGCTATTCCCCTTAGGACCACTACAGCACCTGTTGTGGCAAGAGCCCTAGTTGGAGTGTTCTCCAGAGTGGGCTTCCCTAAGGAGGTTGTCTCTGACAGAGGTGCAAACTTCATGTCAAGCTACTTAACTGCTATGTAGAAGGAATGTGGTATCAACTACAAGTTAACCACACCCTATCACCCACAATGCAATGGGCTTGTTGAAAGGTTCAACAGGACCCTAAAAGGGATGATTCATGGACTACCTGAAAATTTCAGGCGTAGATGGGATGTCCGGATACCCTGCCTTTTATTCGCTTATAGAGAGGTCCCACAGAAGGGGGTTGGCTACAGCCCTTTTGAACTTTTGTATGAACATCCTGTAAGAGGACCTCTGTGTTTGGTAAAGGAAGGATGGGAGAGACCTCTCAAAAAGCCTGCAAACAGCATAGTGGACTATGTACTTGGTCTCCGCTCCCGGATGGCTGAGTACATGGAAAAGGCATCTGAAAACCTTAAGGCCAGCCAAGCACTCCAAAAAGCTTGGCATGACCAAAAGGCTGTCCTGGATGTCTATCAGCCTGGACAGAAGGTGTGGGTGTTGGAGCCAGTGGCCCTAGCAGCACTCAAAGACAAATGGTCTGGGCCCCACACAATTCTTGAGCAAAAGGGAGAGGTCACCTACCTGGTGGACCTTGGAACTCCCAGAAGCCCCCACAGGGTGCTTCATGTGAACAGGCTCAAAGCATATGTCGACAGGAAGGACATGAGCTTGCTCATGGCCATAGATGAGGGACAGGAGGAGGAGAGTGATCCTCTCCCAGACCTGCTCACTCAGAATCCTGATGATGGATCAGTAGATGGTGTTGTCTTTTGTGGCAGCCTCTCTGAACATCAACAGAAGGATTGCAAACAAGTTCTTCAATCCTTCAGGCATATGTTCTCTCTAACACCCAGTCAGACCAATTGGTGTACCCATGAGGTTGACACTGGTGACAGCTTGCCAGTTAAGAGTAAAATCTACAGGCAGCCTGATCATGTTAGAGACTGCATCAAAACAGAAGTGCAGAAAATGTTGGAGTTGGGAGTCATTGAACCCTCAGATAGCCCTTGGGCTAGTCCCATAGTTCTAGTGCCAAAGCCTCACACCCAGGGTGGTAAGAAAGAGATGAGGTTTTGCATAGACTACAGAGGTCTCAATGCAGTCACTAAGACTGATGCCCACCCAATACCAAGGGCAGATGAACTTATAGATAGATTGGCTTCTGCCAACTACTTAAGTACATTTGACCTGACAGCTGGGTATTGGCAAATCAGGTTAGCTGAGGATGCCAAGCCCAAGACAGCATTTTCAACCCCTGGTGGACATTATCAATTTGTGGTCTGAAAAACTGCACCTGCCACCTTCCAAAGGCTGGTGATTCATGTTCTCACTGGGCTGGATGACTTCTGTGCAGCGTATCTTGATGATATAGCTGTCTTTAGCTCCACCTGGGAGGATCACCTGGTCCACCTGAGGAAAGTGTTAGAGGCACTGCAAGCAGCAGGTCTCACTATCAAGGCCACAAAGTGCCAGATAGGGCAGACACAGGTTGTATACCTGGGCCACCTTGTAGGTGGAGGCCAAGTTCAGCCACTGGAGAGCAAGATACAGTCAATCAGGGACTGGGCTCCTCCAACCACCCAGACTCAGGTTCGAGCTTTCTTGGGCCTGACTGGTTACTACAGAAAGTTTGTCAGGAATTATGGATCAATTGTGACTCCACTTAATGAACTGACAAGTAAGAAAATGCCAAAGAAAGTTCAGTGGACAGCGAGCTGTCAAAAAGCATTCAATGACCTAAAGCAGGCCATGTGCACAGCACCTATCCTCAAGAGTCCAGACTACTCCAAACCATTCATTGTCCAAACAGATGCTTCTGAGTTGGGTGTGGGAGCTGTTCTATCTCAACTGAATTTTGATGGTAATGACCAGCCCATTGCTTTTATAAGCAGAAGGCTGACCCCCAGAGAGAAAAATTGGTCAGCTATTGAGAGGGAGGCCTTTGCTGTGGTTTGGGCCCTGAAGAAACTGAGGCCATACTTGTTTGGCACTCATTTCAAGATTCAGACCGACCATAAGCCCCTCTTATGGCTAAATCAGATGAAGGGTGAAAACCCCAAACTGCTTAGGTGGTCCATTTCCCTACAGGGGATGGATTTTACAGTGGAGCATAGACCTTGCACTGATCATGGCAATGCAGATGGGCTCTCCAGGTATTTCCACTTAGAGCAAGAAGACTCACCTGGTCAAGGTTAGTTTATTGTCCCAAAGTTTGGGGGGGGGGGGTCATGTAGGAGAGTAGGGTCTGTAATCCTATGATCACCCAGATTTTTTGCTTTTGTTTCACTGGTTTACGACTTTCTCTGGCTGTGGGCCTGCTAATCAGACCCACAGCCTAGTTGTTCTCTCACTAAATTACAACGTGTACCTTAGGTGCATTTACCAATTGGTACTGGGCCACCTTATCAGACCCTGTAACTCACGGCATAGGTGTACCCAGGGCCTACCAGGGGCTGAAGCATGTATTATGCCACCCCTGGCTGGCCATCTAAATCTGACACAACTGGCTGCACGACAGCTGGGGCAAGGTGGTGTAATCACCCTTTGCTTTAGATATAGTATACCTATATCTAACCCTAAAAATGGACACACAGATTCCTATCAGTCACTCCTATGGCAGGCCTTTACAATCCTGAAAGCATAGTGCTTGGATTCGTGTGAGATGGTGCTCTGGCATGAGCTGAGCCCGTTTGCAGCTTGCGGAACCAAGTCCTAATAGCTGTTCCATGATAACACGTACCATATACTCTTAAGTGCATTATAATCCTCGCGGTTAAATGCTATCTTTGGTATCGCTTTATCAAAACATGTCGAGTAAGGTGTCATACGAATTGGAATACTAACCCCTCGCCAATTCTGGCGACGGGGTTAGCATTCCACCCTTCTAGAGGGACACGATATGTATGTAACTGTGAACCCCGGTTAAAGTTAACTCGAGCCTCAGCATCACAAAATGGATGCTGCCACCACAGACACGAGTCTGACCCCCTACAGCTGGGAGTCCTTCCAGCGAGGGGAGCTTGGACAAAGGGTTTCCTGTCAGGGGTGGTGCTCGCACCATCCCAGACAGGGTTTTGTGTATCCTGGGTAGGCAGGGCTTTTCAGGAAGGTGACTGCAAGTGGCACCCCGGTGCTCACTACGCATCTGCCGGCTAGAACCAGTTCCAGGGGCACACCAGCTCCTGGCCTGTGGAAAGTCCGGCATGGGAGAGGGGTGTAACCACCCCCCTTCCTGGTCCCACCCCTAGGGCAGGACCTAGTCGCGTACCCACCCCTTTCTTTAGGATAAAGGCAGGAGCGGGGACCCTTCCAAATTAGATCATCTTTGAATCAAGAAACTACTTTCCACGAAAGGAACTCTCGACTCTTCTCAAGATTTCTCCCTTGTGACTAAGGAGTAGTCACCCTGCATCCGCAGGCACCATCTAAGAAGTCTGCGGTTTGCTGCACGTCCTTCCTCCGGAATCCGACTGACCAGCTCGACGAGACCCGGCTTCCCTGGCACCTCTGACCTCTAGCTACCTCTACAGCTAAGCTGAGAACCGTAGGTGCGACAAGACCTCGAGGGACCGGCCATCATCAGAACTGCACGACTTCTATCCAGCACGACCGCCGAGGGATCCTCTGGTGAGTGCTTTGGGGTCCGAGAAGCCCCGACCCTGAGCAGCTCCAGCCCCGAAGTCCAGCCCCCCAGCATCCACGAGATCTGCGTGGGGCCCTTCTGCTTTTTGGCTGCTCACCGCATTGTCTGGCTACTAGCCCGCTGGCTTGTGGCCTTCCCGACGACGCCCGACGACAACAACGCTGCTGGTCTGGTTGCTCCAGACTGGCCCTTGCTCCCTTCCAAAAGAGGAGCACCCCGGACCCTCCTGGTCCACTCAAGACGCCATTTTAGGTCCACCGCGTGGGCTTGAATTTGCCAAGACTTGTTGCCCCAATCCTGGGTCCAGCGACGTCGACAGCATCAACCATCGTGGGACAGCTCGCACCTCCATCCTGGTCGCCGACAACACCTCCTGGTCCGTGAGACTGCAGAGCCCAGCATCGCCCACTCACCTGGTCGAGGTGACTACCATCCGGTGCCCTCCTGGTGCCATCTGATCACTGGCTAGTGGTTAAGAGCTTGGTCCCCTCTGCTTTCAGGTGTCATCCATCTTCGATCCAGGCTTGGATCACTTCGAACAATCTTCACTGGTCGCCTGCCAGCAACTCTTTCTTCAGGCTCCTGGTTCGTCAACGAGGATTCCCGACGTCTGTACAGACCTATGCAGCCGCAGCCTCTGGGCTAGGTAACTTCGGCATTTTGGTGCCCCAGCATAGCCTCACTATCCAAGGGTCCAGAGTCACTGTCGTTTTCGACCTACCTTATCAGGTTCGCCCGAGAACACTAACTTTGCTTGTACTAACTCCCATAGACTTTGTCCCGCATCCCGCGTGAGAGTGCACACTCTGCACCCAAGTCCCCTAGGCCTCCTACTAGTAATCTGAAGGTTCAGTAATGTTGTCCTAGCAATTCCAAAGCCTATTAGTCCAGTACTTACCTGCTAGTAATTTTGCATTGCACTTTCATAGTATATGGTTTTTCGTGCCCCTCGGGCATTTGTGTAAATTGTGCAACTTAAAGTATTTTCGTAAGAGTTTTGTTGTGTGCTTAGTACCCTGTCCTCATAAAGAGTACAGGGCTGTTGTGATCTAAATAAATACACTGTTTATTTTCATAACACTTGTGTGGTGTCCTTTCACTTGGTGTTCAAGGGGTATATGTGATGGTATAACAGCTGGCTTAACACGCCCTCTAGAGTTTAGCCCGAAGACTGCTCTTGTCCATGCTACTAGGATAGCTGGTCTATCGGTTGACTTACAACCAATCACCATAAGGGTTGTTTGGACTGATACATAGTGATCACTAGAATAGTGAACACTGAATATCAGGCCAACTTCTCACAGGCTCCCATACTGCGTGAGGTCTATGAGGATGCACTGGAGGTAGGGCGTCTCCCCCCTTCCATGAGAGAGGCGATCATCGTCTCCCTATTAAAACCAGGGAAAACACCGCGCCACTGTGATTCGTATAGGCCCCTGTCACTGCTCAATTGTGATGTTAAAATATTAGCTAAGCTCATAGCTAATCGTCTCAGTCTACTCATGGAACATTTAATACTGCCTGACCAGTCGGGATTTGTGCCCGGACGTGCAACATCCCATAACTTGCGGACCATATTCACAATATTGAATAACGTTTCTTCAGAGTTACCTTTGGCAGCAGTTTTCCTGGATGCCACAAAGGCTTTTGACTCCATTGAGTGGGACTATTTGTTTGGTTTGATGTCCCGAATGGGGTTCCTCCCCTTTTCCTTTCCTGGATATGTTTGTTGTATTGCTCACCTACAGCTAGAATAGTGATTAATGGCAAAACTTCTGAGGGTTTTTCAATAACGAGAGGTTCAAGGCAGGGTTGCCCCCTGTCCCCCCTGTTGTTCGCGATCGCGGTGGAACCACTGGCGGCTAAATGGAAAGGGGCGACCACTCGGTCCCCCCGAACGTATGGCGGAGTACCACGATCCCCCCGGGAAGCCATCTTGGACGGGAGGCGAGTCTCGGCTGGTATGCCCGAAGCGGCGTAGCCGGGGCGCGCCTTTTCCCGCCCTAGAGTGGGTTGGCCTAGACACCGACGCGGCTGGCCACGCCCTTGGGGCAGGCAGGGGCGGGTTTACGCCCGCCCTGAAGACGGATAAAAGGAGAAGCAAGATCCGAAGGCATCCTCTTGTTCCTGTGCTCTGAAGCTGCACCTCCTCGCTGCACGTGAGCTCGAGACGGAACGAAGAGCCAATTTTGAGCGTTGTAATCTTTCTTGTTTGTTTTCCAGATACTCTGTTGGAGAATGCCGAAGAAGGCGGGAAAGCGCATGACTACTGACCAGATGCTGCGCGTTCTTATGAAAGAGATGACTGAGTTAAAGAGGCGAATGGATGAAAACGAGGAAGGGGGACCGAAACGTCCTTTGGCGGGAGCAGCCCCGGGAGGGAAAAACAAGAGGCCCAGGAGAGGGAGAGCTGTGGAAGACATCCCGGGCCCTAGTGCCCCGCTAGAGGCACCCACCCCCGTGCCGGAGGGAGGGAATCCGATTCCCGTTGTGGTCACCCCCGTGTCCGGGGACGATATGCCGCCTGAGCTGGCAGCACAACTAGCAGCGTGGTTGGGTAAAGATAGTGAGGGCGCCACGGCTGTCGACGCGCAGGTGCTGATGAAGCAACTGCGTGAGTCACGGGAAGCAGCGAAGGTATCCACACCGGCTGCGGTAGTAGAGAAGCCACAGGGGACAGGTTCGGTCGCAGAGACGCCGTCCGGTTCAGGTAAGCGGCCATTGCCGATTGCAAGGGATGAGTCAGCACCTTCTCGTAGGGAAAGGGTGGGTCAGCATGTTCCCTTGGCTATTAAGGAGAAGATATGGGCGGGAGAATATGTAAACATTTTCTCGTTGCTTACTGATCACTATGAAATGGAGCATGTTAAGGGCCAGAAGGATCTCATGCATCCGAGTGTTTGGCGCGCAAAAATGGCCGCCTTTAAGGTGAACGAAAATATTGGCAATTGGGGCAAAGCGTGGGGGGTCTTTACATCGATCTTGGGGGAACGAAGGCCCGATCTGCTGCACGAATTGCCGATTTATCAGTCTCGAATCATGGGGTACTCGGTATCACATGAGGGTAACCATTGGTTCTGCTATGATAATCTGTTTAGAAAGGCTAAAGAACATGATAAAAGCTTAACTTGGGATTGTTATGATTCTGTGTCTTGGGATAAAATGAAGGAGACTGGTATGTTGAAAGTGCCATTGGTGGGAAGTAACGTTGGCGAATCCTACCGCCAGTATGCGGGGACGCCCTTTCGATCAGGTACAGGTACCGACAATTATTCGAGGCCTGCCGGAAATACAGGAAATACAGGAAATACAGGAAAAAGGGGGGTTTGTTGGAACTTCAACAGGGGTAAATGTACCAGGCCCCAGGGATCGTGCAAATTTAGGCACGAATGTAGTGGGTGTGGGCAATCATCCCATCCTGAGTCCACGTGCAGAGCCAAAACGGGTGATAACGGGGGTAGAGGAGGCGCCAAACAGGTCTAATATAGTCCGAGGGGCGCCTTTACCTACCCCGATTGATACCTTGGCGATGATTCCTTGGCTCAGTGAATACCCGGATCGTACTTCTGCTGGGGTGTTGCGGAACGGGTTTTCTTATGGTTTCCGCATCCCAGTGGGGGACTTTCAAGGTGCAGCGAAATGTAAAAATCAGCTATCGGCCTTCCAGCATACGACCGTGGTACAGGATAAGATCAGGAAAGAGGTGACTCGAGGTCGAGTCGCCGGTCCGTTTAGTGTACCACCGGTTCCTAACTTTGTTTGTTCCCCTTTAGGTGTGGTCCCAAAGAAGGACCCGGGTGAGTTTCGGCTGATACATAATTTATCAGCCCCACGTGGTCTTTCCGTAAACGAAGCGATAGACCCGGAAGTGTGTTCGGGGCGGTACGCATCCTTCGATGAGGCCGTAGCCATTTTGAATCGCCTGGGGCCCGGGGCGCTGATGGCAAAATCTGATATCGAGTCAGCGTCCCGGTTGCTCCCGGTACATCCAGACGATCAGCGTCTCCTAGGTTTCATGTTTCAGGGTCATTATTACATGGATAGGTGTATGCCGATGGGGTGCTCTATATCTTGTGCCTATTTCGAAAAATTCAGTACTTTTCTACAATGGGTCTTCACAAGGAAGACGGGTTTCCGAAATGTGATGCATTACCTTGATGATTTTTTGTTCCTGGGGGCAGCCGGGGATCCGGAATGTGGGCAGGCTTTGGCACAATTTTGTGTCTTGATGAATCAGTTTGGCGTGCCATTGGCACCTGGTAAGACTGTGGGGCCGTCCACTTGCCTCGAGTTTCTGGGGATCGAGTTGGACTCCGATGAAGGTTGTTTTCGTTTACCAGCCGAAAAAGTGTTAAAGTTCAAGACATCCCTGCAAATGTGTATAAATGGATCCAAGGTCAAACTACATCAGTTACAGCAGCTAGTGGGCCAGTTGAATTTTGCCCTGAGGGTTATACCAATGGCCCGCCCCTTTTCTCGTTCGATTGCTCAAGCCATGGTCGGCCTGAAGGAAGGCCACCATCGCACGAGGCTCTCGGCTGAGGTCCGCCAGGACATGCGCATTTGGTTGGCATTCCTGGCGGATTTCAATGGTCGAGTCGTCTGGAATAAACCGGCCGTGTCCTCTGAGGAGCTGGGGCTGTGGACGGATTCGGCAGGGAGCATAGGTTTTGGTGCTATCTTCGGCACAAGATGGTCGGCACAAAAGTGGCCGACATGGTGGCATGACAGTGGATTGACAAGTAACATTGCTTTCCTGGAACTTTTCCCCATTTTAGTGGCCCTGAGAACTTGGCCCGAAGGGTTCAAGGATCACTCCGTGGTATTCTGGTCTGACAATATGACAGTGGTCGAGTGTATCAATAGCCAGGCAGCACGATGCAAATGGATTTTGAGATTACTAAAAGAAATTGTTTTACTGTGTATGCAATTGAATGTGTTGTTTAAAGCTAGACATGTCCCGGGGGTAATGAACCAGGCAGCTGATGCACTGTCTCGTTTTCGTATGCAGGCTTTCTGGGGTTTTCTTCCCACAGCGGACCCGGAGCCGGCACCCTTTCCCGAAGCTCTCTGGTCTCTCGGTGCCCCGAACTTCGTAACCTCGTGGGAGAGAGTTTAGCACCCAGGACGAGGAAGGCATATGAAGGGGTGTTCCGGTCCTATTTAGCCTTTTTGGGGACTGATAGAGAGGAGCTTTGGGGACAGGAGGAGTGGGTGGTAAATTTTCTGATGTCTTTACACCTGGTTGGGAAATCGGTGGCCACGGCTCAGAGGCATCGGGCTGCCATTTCTTTTGTTGCTAGGGCTCATGGGATCCAGGACCCGACAGCGTCTTTCGTAGTACAGAAAGCGCTACGGGGGTGGCAACGCCTTGAGGGTCGCAGAGTAGACGAGAGGCGCCCGATAGGTTTGGATAGGCTGGCCCAGTTATTATCCAGACTCCCTGCTACGTGTTCATCTCAGTTTGAGACAGTGTTATTCCGAGCCGCTTTTACGCTGGCATTCCATGGGGCTATGCGGGTAAGCGAACTAGTGGCGAGGAACAAGCAGGATGTGACAGGAGGATTGTGCCAGGAGCACGTCCAGATCAGAGGGGAGACGATGACGGTCTCATTTGTCAGGTCCAAGACCGATCAAAGTGGGATGGGTGACTGCGTAATCATACGCAGGATTCCCGGGTCCTCCATGTGCCCGGTAAGGTGTCTAGAAGATTATTTAGCACGGAGGGTGGCATCATGGGGGGGGACCTTGTTGAGACATGCTGACGCCACCCCACTGACAAAGTTTCAGTTTCAGCGGGTGCTTGCGATGTCGATTGCCGCTGCGGGCTTGAACCCGGGCGAGTTTGGGACCCATTCCTTTCGGATAGGGGCTGCTACAGAAGCTACAGCCAGGGGTCTGAATGTTGAACAAGTTAAACGGGTGGGGCGTTGGTCCTCCAATTGTTATAAAAGGTATGTGCGGTTGCACATGTTGTGAAGCTGTAACAATGTACTCACGCTTCTTGTTTTTGTTTGGTTTTCAGTTGCGCAAGCCTACGAGGCGGGGCGAACTTTGCAGTCGACCCAACACCGGGCCAGCGGTCAGACATCACCGGCTGTGAGAAAGGAGGTGTGGGTCGTGGGCCACTCATACGTGAGACGTGCCGCGGACGTATTCAAGGCAGGTGACATGATTCACGTGGCTGGGGAATACGGGTACAGTGTGTCCTTCTACGGAAGAGGCGGTCTCTGTATTGACCAGTTTCAATCATTTTTTGAGGGTTTACTAGGGCGGACGAGGTCACCGCCGGCTGTAGTCATAGTACATCTTGGGGGTAATGATTTGGTCACCACTGGTAGACGACTTCTCCTTGAGGCAATGCTTTCCACTGTAAGTTGGTTAGCTAGGAGAGTTCCAGGGTGCACAATTGCATGGTCCCATATGATCCCACGAAAAGTGTGGCGGGGGGCTATTTCGGTTCCGGCTTTAAATCATTCTGTTAGAAAGCTTAATAACAAAGTGAGTAGGTTGTTCCGTTCCAAGACACTGCATTCTATTTCACATGGGTGTATTAATGATGACAGTATGTATTTGGGGGATGGTGTGCATTTGTCTCGGGTGGGGAATGAGTTACTCATAGGAGACTACTTGGCATGGCTGAAAACGTTATAACATGACCTTTAGGTAGGAGTTGTGTGGGGGGTCCGGATAGCCGGTCAACTATCCGGCCTGTGGCGGTAAGGTCATGATCGGTGAGCACTAATTGGAAGATCCCTATGAGTGGGCGTCACCCAACACGGATGGGAGCGCTCGGGGGAGGTGGCCATTGGCCCCTCAACGGGGAGGCGGTCCCTTCTAAGGATGGGTCGCCGAAAGAAAATGAAAGGCGGTCAAGGCCCCTTCCTGGGTAGGAGGGGTTACAGCCCCCTCCTGGGGAATTTCCCGGGGCCAGGACGTCTGCGACGGCAGATGTGGTAAGTTGTGTGGGGTTTGGGGGGGGGTCTACGCTACCTTCTAGATACCTCACACGAGTCCTCGTACGACCTCTAAGTGGCGTCGAGTTTTATTGGGGCCCCCGTCAAGTCAAGGGAAATTGGTAATTGCACTTGAGGTACGCCTCTGGGCCGCCCCTCACAAGTGAGGGCGATATTTCTGGGTTAGGGATCTTGACACCGGTTACGACCTTGCCGTTGGCCCTTAAACGTTAGGATGTACAATTTCAAAATTTCAAGTAAATGTTTTGTAGGATGTTAGTTCGGCTAGGAGAACCTTTGTATTAGAGAATCTGTTAAGGTTAGCCAAACATCGCAATGTGGTAATGAAATTGTACATAATATGAAACTGTTTATTTAATGTTTTAATTTTGTTTCATATTTTAATAAATACGGCCGGGAGGGTTACTCCCTCCCGTCTTCCAAAGACTTCAGAACTGTTTCCGGTTTCCCATCCTTGGGGATTGTGTTGAGAGGGGGTGGCGGGTATCTCAGCCATATGGAAAGGGGCGACCACTCGGTCCCCCCGAACGTATGGCGGAGTACCACGATCCCCCCGGGAAGCCATCTTGGGCGGGAGGCGAGTCTCGGCTGGTATGCCCGAAGCGGCGTAGCCGGGGCGCGCCTTTTCCCGCCCTAGAGTGGGTTGGCCTAGACACCGACGCGGCTGGCCACGCCCTTGGGGCAGGCAGGGGCGGGTTTACGCCCGCCCTGAAGACGGATAAAAGGAGAAGCAAGATCCGAAGGCATCCTCTTGTTCCTGTGCTCTGAAGCTGCACCTCCTCGCTGCACGTGAGCTCGAGACGGAACGAAGAGCCAATTTTGACCCACCCACCAGCCCCTGAGGACAGCAAGTGGTTTTGAATAAAGTTGATGGATAACTCTGATTTTCGTTTACAGGTTGTGTTATTATCGTGATGATTTTGAGTATGTAATAAAGAATGGTCGACTTGTGTTACATTTCGCAAATAAAGAAATTCTGCTTTAGTGTTCATTGGTAAGCATGCATTTAATAAAAGTGTAGTTGCTACTGTCTTTTTAGTTTAGTCATTTAGTTAGCATTGTCGTATTTATTTTGGTCGGGCGGTAAGGTCATGATCGGTGAGCACTAATTGGAAGATCCCTATGAGTGGGCGTCACCCAACACGGATGGGAGCGCTCGGGGGAGGTGGCCATTGGCCCCTCAACGGGGAGGCGGTCCCTTCTAAGGATGGGTCGCCGAAAGAAAAGGAAAGGCGGTCAAGGCCCCTTCCTGGGTAGGAGGGGTTACAGCCCCCTCCTGGGGAATTTCCCGGGGCCAGGACGTCTGCGACGGCAGATGTGGTAAGTTGTGTGGGGTTTGGGGGGGGGTCTACGCTACCTTCTAGATACCTCACACGAGTCCTCGTACGACCTCTAAGTGGCGTCGAGTTTTATTGGGGCCCCCGTCAAGTCAAGGGAAATTGGTAATTGCACTTGAGGTACGCCTCTGGGCCGCCCCTCACAAGTGAGGGCGATATTTCTGGGTTAGGGATCTTGACACCGGTTACGACCTTGCCGTTGGCCCTTAAACGTTAGGATGTACAATTTCAAAATTTCAAGTAAATGTTTTGTAGGATGTTAGTTCGGCTAGGAGAACCTTTGTATTAGAGAATCTGTTAAGGTTAGCCAAACATCGCAATGTGGTAATGAAATTGTACATAATATGAAACTGTTTATTTAATGTTTTAATTTTGTTTCATATTTTAATAAATACGGCCGGGAGGGTTACTCCCTCCCGTCTTCCAAAGACTTCAGAACTGTTTCCGGTTTCCCATCCTTGGGGATTGTGTTGAGAGGGGGTGGCGGGTATCTCAGCCATATTGCGTCAGCACCACCGTGACAGAGCATTGCAATGCAACATGAGGCAGATATTGGTTTCCCTCTATGCGGACGACATTACACTCTGCATACGAAACCCCCAACAGAACTTAAATATTATCCTTCGAGAATTTATAGTGTTTGGATTGCTTTGAGGGGTCCAGATAAACTGGGGTAAGTAGAGCATCTTTCCCCTTACTGATACAATGAGTCGCTTTCCCTTGGACTATCCGATGGCATGGTGCGAGGATGAACTGAAATATTTAGGCATCCGTGTGACGAGGGATAGAGATGAATTGATGTGTCTTAATTACGGGACCGCTATGGTTCGAATTGTGGATAATATATCAAAATGGATTACCCTCCATCTCTCCATGGCGAGCGTGTCTCTTTGATAAAGATGGTTATATTATTTCAACTATTGTATATGTTTCTTAATATACCCTTTCACCAGGGGTCATTTTTTTTAAACAGTTGCGGTCAGAACTAACGCGATTAGTGTGGGGGGGTAAAACCGCGAGATTACGGTGGGATGTATTGACGAGGCCTTATTCTCAGGGTTAATTTGGTGTACCTAATTTTGAATTAAACTATTACAGCCCACAGGCGCATTATGCCCATTTTTGGGTGCATCAACCACGTTATATGCCCCTGGTGGCGGCGGAGTATTGGCTCACTCTTCCCGTCCCCATTGAGGCGGCGGTGTACATTCCGACCCTCATGCGGGATAAGACGCCGACCACGGTGAGTTGCACGGTGGCGGCCTGGGCACATGTGAGTAAGATGTTGGATGCGCCTATGATTTACTCGCCATTGTTACCGCTGGTATATCATCCCGCCATGCCTCTTCTTCAGGAGACACTTTTCCACAAGTTTGAAGATCACACTAGGATACACAACTGGGGGGAGATGTATCAAGAAGGGTCATTCCGCACAGTGGCGCACGTGTTCCAGAATATAACACAGACACCCCTAGAAACCTTCCTATACATTCGCGTGCGGCAGGGAATTCGCTCAATTACTCCTGATTTCCCTTCGGAGCCACCGACCTTTACACCGCTACAGCTGACACTTCAGAATGAGATGGCTAAACGGCTGGTGTCAATACTATACAAAGCAGTACACACACAGAAGATTGAGCAACCTGCAAAGGCAAGGGAAAGGTAGGACCTCGAACTGGGTATAACTCTGACGGATAAACAGTGGGAATTCTGCTCGCTGCAGACTGAGCGAATTTCAGCTAGCAGTAGGCTTAGGATTATCCACTATAAATTCCTACATAGACTGTATTATACCCCAGCCAGAAGGTATAGATACAAATTGAGGGATACCGACTCGTGTGATAGGTGTCATGCTGAAGGCGCTGACTTCCTGCACCTGGCATGAGGCTGTCCCGAGATATATAAGTATTGGGCGCAGATTTTTCAGGCTCTGTCCACTATGATTAATGCCCGGATTGACATGTCCCCACTGAAGGCTTTATTGGGGTATGTGGAGCAGCTAAGGGCAGAACATCGTAAATGTGTGGCCTTGACGTTGCTTCTAGCTAAAAGGAGAGTGGCATGCCGCTGGGGAAGAGGGAGAGCACCCAAGTTTAAGCAGTGGCTTCATGAGCTAATATATTGTCAGGAACAGCAGGCGATCTATGCTATCACACCAGCTGGATTAGACCTGAGGGAGGGTTTGGGTGCTAGCTGCCTCACTAGTGGTTGACCTGTTGGGTTGTGGTGGAGGTGCCCCCTTGCCCGCCTACCCTTTCCTCAATATGACCTGTTCTAGTCCCTGGGTTTCTATTGTTTCATTTCTTTTGTAATGGGTGTGTAATTTATCTGACTGGTTTGCTCTGATATAACAACGTTGAACAATGTAACGGGAAATAATTGATTTGCAAGACGAACACTAAATGTATGTTTATGACACATTGAAATAGCTGTATGTGTATGACAACATGTGTACCACGTTTATGGTTGTTTTCTAAAAATCAATAAAAAGATTTTCACAAAAAAAAACACTTTACCCAAATGAGCATCCCATGACAGCATCATCAAACACCTTCCCTTCCAGCGGAAATCTCAAACATGACAGTCGCTGGAAATCTTCCAGACAGCAACTTCGTCTTCAGGCCCAGCTCCAACCCTAGGAATCGGGGTCTCCCTGCTACTGTGGTAAATAGACTTCCACCACACTGTCAGCAGACACACTAGATATCATTGCTTATAGCAGGAACACAGCCCACTGTTGGAAATGGCAGACACGCTATCAACCAACGGTAATGGCAGACACGCTATCAACCAAAGGTAATGGCAGACACGCTCTCAACCAACGGTAATGGCAGACACGCTGTCAACCAACGGTAATGGCAAACACGCTGTCAACCAACGGTAATGGCAGACACTCTGTCAACCAAGGGTAGTGGCAGACACACTGACAACCAAAGGTAATGGCAGACACGCTGTCAACCAACGGTAATGGCAGACATGCTGTCAACCAAAGGTAATGGCAGACACGCTGTTAACCAACGCTATTGTGGTAAACAGACTTCCACCACACAGTCAGCAGACACACTGGAAATCATTGCTTATAGCATGCACACTGCCCACTGTTGGAAATGGCAGACACGCTATCAACCAACGGTAATGGCAGACATGCTATCAACCAAAGGTAATGGCAGACACGCTGTCAACCAACGGTAATGGCAGACACGCTGTCATCCAACGGTAATGGCAGACACGCCGTCAACCAACGGTAATGGCAGACACTCTGTCAACCAAAGGTACTGGCAGACACGCTGTCAACCAAAGGTAATGGCAGACACGCTGTCAACCAAAGGTAGTGGCAGACACGCTGTCAACCAACGGTAATGGCAGACACGCTGTCAACCAACGGTAATGGCAGACACGCTGTCAACCAACGGTAATGGCAGGCATGCTGTCAACCAAAGGTAATGGCAGACACGCTGTCAACCAAAGGTAATGGCAGGCACGCTGTCAAACAAAGGTAATGGCAGACACGCTGTCAACCAACGGTAATGCAGACATGCTGTCAACCAACGGTAATGGCCGACACGCTATCAACCAAAGGTAATGGCAGACACATTATCAACCAAAGGTAATGGCAGACACGCTGTCAACCAGCGGTAATGGCAGACACGCTGTCAACCAACAGTAATGGCAGACACTCTGTCAACCAAAGGTAATGGCCGACACGCTGTCAACCAAAGGTAATGGCAGACACGCTGTCAACCAACGGTAAGAGGCAGACACGCTGTCAACCAAACGGTAATGGCAGACACGCTGTCAACCAAAGGTAATGGCAGACACGCTGTCAACCAAAGGTAATGGCAGACACGCTGTCAACTAAAGGTAATGGCAGACACGCTGTCAAACAATGGTAATGGCAGACACGCTGTCAACCAACGGTAATGGCAGACACGCTGTCAACCAACGGTAATGGCAGCCATGCTGTCAACCAAAGGTAATGGCAGACACGCTGTTAACCAAAGGTAATGGCAGACATGCTGTCAACCAATGGTAATGGCAGACACGCTGTCAACCAACGGTAATGGCAGACATTCTGTCAACCAAAGGTAATGGCAGACACGCTGTCAACCAAAGGTAATGGCAGACACGCTGTCAACCAACGGTAATGGCAGACACGCTATCAAACAAAGGTAATGGCAGACACGTTATCAACCAAAGGTAATGGCAGACACGCTGTCAACCAACGGTAATGGCAGACACGCTGTCAACCAACGGTAATGGCAGACATGCTGTCAACCAACGGTAATGGCAGATATGCTATCAACCAAAGGTAATGGTAGACACGCTGTCAACCAACAGTAATGGCAGACACGCTGTCAACCAACGGTAATGGCAAACACTCTATCAACCAAAGGTAATGGCAGACACGCTGTCAACCAGTGGTAATGGCAGACACACTATCAACCAACGATAATGGCAGACACACTAACCACCGCTGGCAATGGCAGACGCGCTATCAAACAGTGACAATGGAAGACACGCTATCAACCATTGGTAATGGTAAACAGACTACCCATTATTGGTAATGACAGACACACTATCCATCATTGGTAATAGCAGTCCATGCTTCTTGGGGCCACTAGGCAATATAAGATTCATTGATATCATAAACCAGTTTTTCTTGCTTAAAAATTCTCCCTTGAAATGTGCTCACCACTGGCTTAAACATAAATTGAGGAACCTCCTACCTCTTAGGACAAAAACTATTTGCACTGAAATTCCTATACATCAGGAAACGAAACCCCAGCTCATACTATAAACATCTCTGCATGACTATATCCTGGCTAATTGACAAAGTATGATGTTACAACATTCATACAGGGTGTTTTTATTTAAAATAAACAAAACCATGAAATTGGACTCTGCCTGTTCAGGCTTCTGTCCTCCCTGCTGCCTGATCCATCAACCCTACTCTTCCGCGTGGGCTCCCTGCCTGCTCAGCACTCTGCCTGCTCCTTCATCTACCCTCTCTGCTGCCTGCTTCAGCCACCTTGCTCATCCGCTTGCGCTCTGCCTGCCCAGTCCTCTGAGATCTCTGTGCCTACTCGGCCTCTAATGTCTGGGTGCCCGGGTGAGGTAAAGTGCGCATCAGAGAAGGCAGACACTTTGAGGAGTTGTGTGCACGGGGTTAGCAACACTTAGCAGATTTTCAGCCTTCCTCGCTCTGAAATTGTCGCTGCAGTTACAAAACTACAAATGAACCGCAGGCGCCCTTCGCAGGGACCCACAGCAGCAGCGCAGCACTCTCTGTGCAGGCACACAAAGTAGACGCACTGACAGACAGACACAAACCTATCCATGCACAGTGTGCCCAGCCCGCATGTACGCTGCTGTCACATTGGATAGCGCTCTCTACTTCTGTTTAGGTGCAGAAGAGCTTTGTACAGAGCTGTGCGAATGTATGCACACTGGTACAAACTGCATCATCCGTATGTAAATGCAGACAGCATGCATGAACACTGCACAGGGCACTAGCACACATAGAGACGTGTATTTGTACATAGACACGCACATGTATGTACACACCTAGATATCCACACAACTTGTAAATCACGGTCCAAAGACCACGAACGTGTACGTATGGAAACGCGTTAGACATCCACATTTTAAAGTTCAATCGTATCATAGCAGTATTCTACGGACGCTTACACGCACAGCACCCCCCACACATGCGGGCAATGCACATGTATGTCACGTATGCCCTTCCGCAGGGAAGATGACATAGCAGGAGCGGGGCCTTTGACATGAAAAGTTTTGTGTTTGCAATAGGGTACAGTGGACAGGACTTGATTAGAATCAGCATTCCGGCCCGGAGGGCCACATGGGTATGAATGTTATGTTTTGAACAGATGGTGTTTGTCAACGGTGCGCTAAGGTCGGTACCGACCTTAGCACCCCTTGTGTTTTCCATTAGTCCATTAGGGGTAGGGTGTTGTTAGGTCATTAATCTCGTACCCCCCTCAGACCCTTTCCACTTTTTGTCTTTTCCTCCGTTTGTCAACGGTGCCCATTGGGAAATACGTGACTTGCTATCAGTGACTACAAGTATCAGCATGCCGGGAGAACGGCACACCTGTGTGCCATGAAATGAGTGCATGCGCATAAATACTTTCAAGCCGTTTAAGCTGTTGAACACCATTTTCCTCTGATGAAGGAGCCGTAGTGCTCTGAAACGCGTCAGGATTAAAGGACATTACTTTGAACTCTAAAATGGTATGCTGCTTTTATATCCCTTGTCCTGGTCAGCAGACTCCAGGAAACCTACAATATGAGTCTCACACTGGTGCAATGACAACATCAGTAAAATAGGCTGACTGCAATCCTCAGTAAGCTTTTTTTTTATCATGGCACAGCAGAAATTAGGCAACTCAGAATATAGGCCATGGTCATTTGGCAAACCAGACACCATAAGCAATCTTGCAGGCAGGAAAGCATCATCATATCATGCCAGTGCAAACTTGCACTAGGGTTTTAAAATCTTGCACATTTAAGGTAACATTACAGATTCAGTCATTATAGGCAGGATCACCTACTCTTTCACTAGTGATAGTTGCCGAAAAATGTTGTGCACCTCCTCTGGGGTGTATAACTAGAAAAGGTAAGGAAGCAATAAGTGCCTATTGTGCTGTTCCTATTGAAGCAGGGTCAAGATTGATTTGCATTTGGCTTGGTCCAAACAGGTGGCATGGTGGGCAAAAGAACAATGGGTTGGAAAGCTATCCAGAACACTTGCCAGTGGTTAGATGTATTGCAAGCATCCTCTCATCACCTTTTGTGAGTTTGTTGTAATGGTCCAAGTGGCTATATGTATGCTCAGTCATGGGTCCTCTCTCATGGTGCACTGGAGTCAAGCTAAACCTGACTGAAGAGCCCCAAACATGGTGATACCGGTCTTGGGTTGCAAATGGCTGGGTCCAAACTGGGATGGCATTGTGGGCAAAAGTGATTAGACAGAACATTATTTTCATCACCTTTTGTGCTTTTCCGATCTCGGATGTTCATGTCCTCTTTGTTCTGGTTCCCCTGGTCATCTGGTTCTCTTTGCCTTGGTGTGAGACTTCCTGAGCCTGCTCCTCCTGGGCTTCATAGTGATATTCCTGGTCTCCTTTGTCCTGGTCCTCCTAATGCTGGTCCTGTGCAAATGCCTATGCATGTAGGAATTGGAATCAAATTTGTCATTCCTTAACATGGGCTAATAGCGATTCGGAAGTTGCCAATCGCTATTAGCTAACGTGACTCCTTTCTTTCCTATGGGCCTGCAGGCCCATAGGAATGAATGGTAATGCATTTGCAAAGTGCAATTACCAAATTGGTAATCGTAAATTACAAATGGAAATCCAAGGGTGTCGGGGGCTTAAGGCCCCCCTGAAGCAAATCCAAAAAAAGTAAGTGTGCGCATGTGAAGCAAAGTGCGCTACATGGCATGCTTCGAAAAATGCATTTTTGTGCATTTTTCGAAGCATGCACAAATTGCCATCAACTTGAAGTTTATGGTAATTAGCGTTTCCTAATTGCACAGTTTGTATTTAGGACAGGCATAAACGCCTTGGCATTACGGAATCGCAAATTGCGATTCCCGAAATGCATTCGCAATTTAGATAAATCTGATGACCTAAATTGCAAATGACAAAAGGTACCTGCATTGGAAAAGGCCTTTTTCCATTCGCAAACGGGCCAATTCTGCGAATCGGCCATTTTGCGAATGGGAAAAGGCTTGATGCATGTCCCCCTAAGGGAATAAATTAAATGCAACTTTTAAATCCAGTACCATGTGCGTTAATTGAATTGCTTTCTGATAAGCATGACGTGAAAACTTCACTCCCTTCTTTTCAGTTGACCCGATTTGGGGCGTGTGCTAAATTTACTAAAATCTGCTGTGACAGGGGGCGTAAATCGGGACTGTCCTGGCAAATCCAGGACATCCTACTTATCAAGTACTGGGAAAATAAATACTAGACGTAAGGAAGCACAAATGCAGTTTCCATCTTCCGAGCATATTACTGATGTAGCTGCCTTTTATTTATGCTGAGGTTGTTGAGAATAATGAGAAAATCAACAAAACAGATATTTTTCCCAATTCACTGTACATATCAAAAACAAATACATGAAGAAAACACTTCAAAAGAATTTTAGAGCTATCTATTCCTAAATTATTACCAGCGCACTCTCAGTGTTGCCACGCTAACAAATTAACAGAAAATCATATTTAATTATCAGCTCCATGCCTTATTAGAATCCGGCAACATAAATAAAAGAGCAATATTTTTCTTCTGCGACCTTATTATATTACTGATCAAAAATGGGGCAAACATGCAAAGCAGGTGTAGATGAATGCCACATTTAAAATAGTTTAGCTTAGCCACTTGCACAGGCGGTACCTCACTGCTTTTTGGCTACATAAAACACTTCCAGTCTAAGCAGATACACACTTTTAAGCCATCTTTGTGTAGGTGTGCTCTAAAAAACAAAGATTCATTATGCTTTCGCCCTTTTTTAAGAGAAGCAATACAACATTAGCTGTAAAAAAAAAGGTATAAATGTGTAGCCTTACGTATGTTATGTTAAAAAAACACTTTACAGTTTACGGATTGGGACTGAAAATTCAAAAGCAAAATAATATTCTGTTGTCACATTAGGTTTTTGGAAACATCTAGTGGTTGATTTCAAGATGGCCGCCCCTTTTGTCCAGCAATGGGAGCCATTTGGTAGTCCTTTCTCTATTTACTGATGTTGTAGAATTTTCCAGAAGCAGAAGACATTCAGTTGTTGTACTGACTTGTGAGAGATTCTACAGTTGTTACATCTCCATTGTACAGTGAGTGCATGTTTCATTTTTATTTATTTGTCCTCAAAGATAGAAATCTTAATTTTGAAGAACACCTAGCTGAGCTTTTGATGCAGAGTGCAGGATAGTGAATTTTGCTGTGGGTTCAGATTTGAGTGCAGGTTTCAGTAGTGAATCTAGCATGTGCTTCAAGTTTTGAGGAAGCAGTTGTATTGATTTGTATTGCAAGTGCTGGAATGTAGAGACTGCAGCACTGCTGTTGAGGCACAACCTGGATTTAAGCTCCATTGTACAGTGGGTGCATGTTTCATTTTTTATTTAATCGTCCTCAGATAGAAATCTTTATATATATTTGAAGAATACCTAGCTTTTGATACAGAGTGCAGGATTGTGAATTTTACTATGGATTCAGATTTGAGTGCAGGTTTCAGTAGTGATTCTAGCCTGTGCTTTAAGTTTTGAGGAAGCAGTTGTGTTGATTTGTATTGCAAGTGCTGCAATTTAGAGACTGCAGCACAGCTGTTGAGGCACACTCATAGCATGATTTCAAGGTGCAAGTTGATGGTTGCAGTTTATGGTTGCAGGGACCATGTTGCAGTACTCGAGTGTAATTCATTTTCAAAGTAGTCAAATATTTTGGAAGTTACATTTCAGCCATGGGTGCAGATGTCTCAAACTAAAGTGACATGCAGTTTTTCTTCTCAAAGTGACTACAAAGCAGTGCTATTTTGATTCAAACATATGATAGGTAAATTGTATTGCAATCTCTGGTTGCATCTTTTGTGCAGGGTACTTTACAAAAGACCTCCATATTATGCCATGCAAACCGGACAAGCCTCAACCTTTTTAAAATAAGTTAATAATAATAAAATAATTTAAGGAATCATTCCAGATTCTCTGGGCTGCCAAGTTCTTGACCTGCTTTTACAAAACATATTTTTGCCGCTAGTGGGCTTATCTTTTTCTTCATGTGAAAATACACTTGTAAACTAAAACTCAAAGCGCATAAGTAAATGTCTACCATAAAATAGATCCGTCATCATTTGTCTGATGTGTGTTTTATTTAAATTGTGTATTTCTTTCCTGCTCCTCTTTCATGCTAGAAATCTGTGAGCACTCTTACCTCAGCATTGATCACCGTTGCTTGGATGGTGCTCTTCTGTGCGTTTGTCAGAGCTCTGTCGCTAGGACTTGGCAGTGTTCCTCAGCCAATCACAGCAGATGGAACATTCTGTGTTGATGCTACTGTTTAGCTGTCACAGACATAACCCATTCCTTAGCCCACAGTCAAATGATATATCGAACCTAAACCTCCCTTTACAGAAAGATAATTTGGATGTCATTATTTAAACTTTGAGGTAAAACTATAATGAAAGGAATAATCAAGACCATTAAAATACAAAGTGCTTAAAATGAGTAATTTGTCAACCTCTGGTATGTGTTTCATCAGGGCACTGAAATTCTGTGGCAGGGAGGGGCCAAATTATCTGGCATGGTTGGCTAAATTATGTGGCAAGAAGATACAAATTATGTGGCATAGTATGGCACATTGTAAGGCAGTTTTATTTTGACTTTTGTAATATTTAATACATTTTAACAGTGTCTTACAGAAGTTTTCATCTCAGAACTACCAATTTAATACTGAGAATCAGCAGTTACCAACTGAATGGTGACCAGTCTTTGCAACTTGCATTTCAATGCGCAGATGCACGCGTTTCCACACTAATATTTTTTGTTAAAATCTGCAAACATGCGGCAGATAAAGGATTATGTACAAATGCTACGAATCCATAACTATGCAGAAGATGCTGGAGCTTCTGACTCACATAATTCAAATGGCCTTGGTTTGAATAGGGCTGTACACTTTTCATCTCACAAATGAGATTACATGTGTATGCATTAGATTACAGATATTAGTATCCGATTCCTACCACATCCTTCAGTATTTCACATCTTATTCTGCAGCAATAGAGGATGAGGTTACCACTATAACAATAATCATAAGGTTATTTATGTAAACCTTTATAGAAAGGCATACCTTGAGGGCAAAATCTCGTTTAAGAACAGATTGCCCTAGTGTAGTAAAATAACCCTGTATAAGGGCCAGAGAGCCCTAATCTGCAGGCAGATTCTGATGTAAAGACCAAGGGCACAAAGTCAGATTCTAATATAAAGTCAGAGATCTCTAACATCAAGCTGATCCTAAAATGAAGGACAAAAACCCCCAATCTGTGGAGAATATTGGGGTTTCCTGGAAACACCTAACCTTAGGTCAGACACTCATGCCAGATGCATAGAGTCATCACCTAGGAGCAGAGTGTATATAACATAAATGGTAGTGAGAGCTATAACCTGAGAAAGAACCTGACATAATAGGGAGAGGACCAGAACCAAGGACTGCAGGTGCCACAGGGAGATTAGAATAGATCACGATACGTGAGTCAGATAACTCTAACCTGGAAGCTGATCTTAATATATAGGCCACCAAACCTGAAGGCGGAACCTAGAATAATGGAAAGAAACCTCTAAAACACAGTGAGATCCTGATGTGACATGAATAGGGGCTTAATCTGTGAAGAGATCTCTTAACAGGGAACCTATACGGGCAGATCTTAAAATGAAAGACAGAGTTTACCTTTTTGTAGGGTAGAGAAAGTAGGTGCTGGTTTCTGATGTAAGGGGCAGGAAACCATAGAAAGAGATAGTGCTTGATATAAGAGGCAGAAGTATTTTATCTTTGAATATATCCTTTACAGTGTGCAGAGAGTTCTAAGCTTGGGAAAGACACTTTTTTAAGAATTAGAGGTCCTTCCCTGAGGATAATGTGCACCCTTATCAACCTTCTCCTAATGGAGAGAGGGGCTGTCCTAAGAGGCAGATATGATGACCAAGGAGAGAGTTAAGAAGTACAAAATAAAAAATGTATATTTCTGATGGATACTTCTAAGTGTAGATTCCTCCCTTTTGAAAGCACCAGACTGCATCCAGAAATGTTTTCAGCAGTGCTCCTGCAGGCTGCTATGTGGAACCGTGTGGCTCTGTGCTGGCTCTGCCCTTCCCCAGAAGTAAGGGAGTAGTGCCTCATAAGCGCTATATACAAGCTCACCCCCTGTTCAATACACTAACCCATGCCCTCGTCATTCACCCACTCATTTACTTTTCACTATAAGCTCACTGTTCACTTGTCTGCTCTCATTTCTTATTCCTTGCTCGTCCACTCATGTACTGACATACTCGCAAGTTTCTCTGCTTACTAACATAAACTCCATCTCTTAATCTTCAATAAATACTCACTCGCTCATTTCTCCTTACTCACTCCTTTAACATGCACACATTGCACCAGAGTTGTCAATTAGCTCCACATCACCATTCTTTTCTGGCAAGCCCTTCCTTTTTAGCTAACAGGAGTTTGGATTCTACTACCTTTGCTGTTGCTTTCCCAAATTATGATATATATAGGACAAGAACTATATATCAAAATGGTATTGTATAGAACAACTCAAGTGTCGTTAGGTAACTGATAACATTGCGCTTATTGGTAATTCTGCCCTTCACATATCCATTAGCTCACTCCACAGTGACAATCTATACTTATCCTTACTTAATACTCAAAGCCTCATGAATCAGTCCTTAGTCACTCAAAAGTCACAGATAATGTATTTGCTCTTCACACATACAGCACACACCTCTGTCTCACTTATTTCTTCCATTAGATATCCTCTTTTGATAACTTCTTACTCATTCACAGCTATTCCCACTCATACTTGTAGGAAAGTAGGATCTGGGTTTATGCTTACCCCCACTTTTCGCTTGGTGTTATGCTGTTTCTGACAAGTCTAACTGGGACCTGCTAATCAAGACCCCAGTCTCTGTGCTTTTTCCCCTGAATTGGATATGGTGAGGACTTGGATACATCCCAGATTGGCTACTGGTGTACACTTGTAAGTCCCAAATATATGGCACTGAGGTACCCAAGGAATAGGCACACTAGGGGCCTCCCATGGGCTGAACATGTATTATGCCACTCATGAGAGAACACTCAGTGTGACTGTAGACCTGCCATTGCAGCCTGTGTTTCTCTATATCTGAGGTCACTGCACGTGAAACCTATAAGTCACCCCCTTAGGCAGGCCTTTCAATCCCGAAGGCAGGGTGCTTGGTTCTAAGTGTGAGGGTACCCCTGCATGAGCAGGACACCCCTACAACCTTTTGAGTCCATTCACCCGGGTTGTAAGTGCATCAGCCATTATGATATATACAATGGCCATGCGTCATTACACGATGACCATCTCTAAATTAGCCAGAACAAACCATGCTGTGTTTGGTATCAAACATGTTGGAATCATACCCCCACACTGTTTGTGTGAGAGATATGACTCCATGTACTGTGAATCTCCTCCGGGTGGCCCTCAGTGCTCCCTGTACCAGTCTTTCAGAACCGGACAGCATGCTAGGGCTGCTGCCGACCAGAGACATGTTTCTGCCCTCATGCTGTTGAGCCAAGCTCAAGCAGGGGTAGGCAGAACAATAGATATCTTGTCACAGGGAGGTGTGACCTCCTCCCAGACAGGGCTTAGTATATTGGGGCAGGGTAGGGGCGCTTGCCAGTGCCACTAAGACTACGTGAAGGGCACACTTGGTGCCCTCTTTGCATAGTCCACTTCAAACCAGTTCAGGAGCCGTTGGTTGCCACTCTGGTGCGAAACCGGACAAAGGATATGGGAGTATCCTCTCCATTGTGCAGCCACTCCTCTGGGAGGGACCCCGGAATCGTCCCAACCCTTTCCTTAGGGTACTTAAGGGCTTACCTATGGGTGGGTCCCTAGATTCATTGTGGGACAAGATTCAGATCAGACACCACTTCATCTTTAACCGTCTGGGCACTCTGTACTTTGATGGACGTTTGCTCTGGACATCGAGACTGCAGCTGGGAAGACTTCTGCTGCTCCTGGTCTCGTTGTCCTGCTCATCCACTGTAACGTCTGTGCCTGTGCTCCATACAGGAACCTTCCAAGGCCTGTGGACATCCAAGACACCTGAAGGATTATCCATTGAAGTGAAAGAGTCACTTCCCTGCATCTGCAAGCACCACAACTAATCTAACCGGTCTGCTGCTCCTGGGCTCCCATGGACTCCAGAAGGCTCAGCAACACAGGTGGTGGTTCTACAACTCCCTTGAGGCCTGCCCTGTCTTCTCCACGAGTTTGAGGCCAGTATCCCACGTCGGAACTGCAGGAACCAAACCCCTGTGCACCGGGTTGACTTGTCGTTGCAAAGGCTTGTTAGCTCTCTTCCTCAGAGATCTTCAGGCTCCAAGTAGTCATCAACCACAAGCATCGGCTGTGACTAAGATCTTTGTCCTCACCACATCTCTTGCAACGTGGGCCTGCATCTTTGGTGAGCTGCTTGAGGTCCTCTTACGACTCCAGTGCCTCCCAACCTGCGGGTCCTCTTGAGGGTCTTCTTTGATTCCAGTGGGCTCCCCTGTTTGCCTGGGCCTACTCTGACTTTTCATCTTGTGGCAAGTCACTTGGACCTTGCTGGTCCCTACACTGTACCTTTTTTCCCTTGGCTGGAAGGAATGAAGAGATTAGCATGGATATTGGCCAATAGCAGACTTTTTGCTGTTTCTTTGAGGCATGAGTCATCGATGTAGGATCCGACCAAAAAGATCCAAGGCTCAGTTTTTCATACCAGGATTGAACATGCCTAAACCATGGGAAAGTTAGACATGTATTGGATTGACAGCTGTTCCTTTAATGTGTTATGGTATAGCTTAAGCCCCTCTGCAGTCCAGATCCTTACCCAGTACATAAGGAGCCTGGGTTGGCAATATCTCCCACCTGTTTGGGAGCCACGTCAAGAAACATAGGTATTAAGAGATTATTCTTGGGGAGATGAAGGAGCATTCACAGGAATTTATTTTCATAAGAGTAAGAGAGTCTGTATTCATGTGGCCTCAATGTTTGGTGCCATATAAGGCAGCTGAATAGACTTTTAGTCTGTATAACTCCATTGCCGGGAGTAGGGCCCTTGACTTTGTCCCATGATATGTTTTTTTTAAAGATAATTGATGCCTGATGTTGGAGCACCGCCCTTCTCTTCTGGATGTGAGAAGACCATGAAACCCTACTATCTAGCATAATGCTCAAATATTTGAATCTAAAAACCTGCCTTACCTAAGACTATGGTGTTTTTAAATGATCTGTTCGGTCTGACTACCATAAATTGTTTTTTTTAAATGTTAATCTCAAGAGCCATAGCCACACAGGAAGAATTAAAATTTTCTGAAAATTGCTGTTATCCCATATGTGTGTGTAAGATTAGGAGAGTGTCGTCGGTGAAAAGTAAAGCAGGCATGCTATCCTCTTCAAACTTGGGGGTGTCTATATTTCCTTTTTGGAGGGCCTCAATATCATCATTGACGAATAAGGAAAAGAGGGTGGAGGACAGCACACACCATTGTCTAACCCATCTGCGTATTGGGATCTGGTCTGTTAGGTATCCCAGAGGACCCCATCCCACTTGGTCATATTTATCTTGATGAAGTTTTACTAGTTGACCAAGCAGGGCATCCAGATACCTCGAGGGTTTTTAGTGACACCCATAGGAGCTCCTGGGGGACTTAGTCAAAGGCTGCTTTGAGGTCAACAAAGGCTATGTACAAATGGCCTTCTTTGAGCCTTTCATACTTCTAAATTATAAGGAGCAGAATCAGTACTTGGTCTGTCGTGCTGACTTTAGGTCTGAATCCAGCTTGTTAGGGGGTTAGGATATCTGCACCCTCAATCCATTCATTTAATTTGTTTAGCAACTGTCTCGCTTAAACCTTTTGGAGAATGTCAAAAAGGCTTATTGGCCTATAATTAGCAGGACTACACCGATCCCCCTTTTTGTAAATGAGACTAATCTTCGCCCCTTCCATGTATCTTGGATTGGAGCCCCTGCAGCTATTGCATTGCTCAGGCAGTTAACATAAGAGGCACAGACTAACATGGGATTTTGTCTGCTCCTGGGGCCTTGCCCAATTTAATTGCACTGATAGCTATCATGGTTTCTTCTAGTGTGAAGTGAAGGTCTTAACTCTGCACATTATTTTATTATTTCTCCTCACCTGGCTGGGAAGCACAGCGTGTTGGCAGTGTGTTGTGTGTGCCCCTTGTTTTAGCTCGGCTGAGCTCGGTTAGACGGTTCACGGAGGACTGGACTCGCCCCTCCCTCCCGCCTCGGTCTGACGCCGGTGATTAGCGCCGTTTGAGCAGAGGGCGTGGAGGGTCCGAGCCAGGCACTTCCGGTAGGGAACAGCAGCGCTCTAGTTGTTGGAACGCTGGGGGGGATATAAGGCGGATGTGCTGTCGACAGCGCAGCGGGCGCGACGAAGGCGCGCCGGAGTTGCGCCAGAGTTAAGCCCGTCTGCGCCCGTCCGCGGCCGACTGCGGCCCAGGGCCATAACCCCTGCCTCTCCCTCCTGTCAAGTCTCCTGGAGTCGAGATGATTTACTTCTCCTCCGTAGAGAGCTATGCGGGCTATGCCCCCACAGCATTGATGCAGGGACCAATGCGGGCTGTAGCCACTGTGAGTACACCTTCAACACAGGTAAGGCGCTAACCGCAGGCCAACACACTTTGGTATGTGGTCTACTAAATGTTCGCTCCCTACGGAAACACTCCCTCGATATTCATGACCTCCTCACGGGGAAACAATGGGATCTGTTTTTCCTCACGGAAACCTGGCTTGACCAGGATTCCATGCCGGAGATCATTGAGGCCATCCCTGAAGGCTACTGCCTTCATAGGCTAGACAGACCACGTGGGAGAGGGGGCGGCATAGCCATTGTTGTGCGGCAAGATTATCAATGTCAGCTGGATCGCACTGTGATTGACGACAGTGAGGCTGGCGCCTTCTCCATCTCTATTAATGGCTGTCTCACCTTGAAAGGCTTGTTAATCTACCGTCCTCCAGGCTCTTCTGCAGCCTTTGTTGAAAAGTTAATGGAAGGTGTCACAGATGCCGCTCTACGCTCGGACAAATATCTGGTCCTAGGGGATCTCAACTTACACCTAGATACCCCTTCGGACAGAGTGGCGAGCGAGCTATGCCACACGATGGCTAGCTTACAATTTGAGCAGAAGGTACTGCAACCCACCCATAAGCTGGGTCACCTTCTGGACCCAGTTTTTGCTAACTGGAGTCAAGTGGACGCTCAAGCCCCGATTCCCATCGCATGGTCCGATCATTTCCTCGTCCCCTTTACCATCGAAACACAGGGACTTCGCCCCAATGACCCTCCCGCTGATAAACATCCGAGGCGCAGATGGTCAGCTTTCTCCCAGGCCAAATTCAACCTGGCACTTACCGAGAAAGGTCATCCTGGGGGCGACGGGGCTGATGAAATCAATTCCAACCTGGACCAGCGTATCCTGGAAGCCCTGAATCAGGTGGCACCTCTGGGTATGGCAAAATCAGGCGGCCGAATACAACGGTCGGCGCCTTGGTACAATGAGGATTTGCGAACGGCCAAAGCTGCATGTAAACGTGGCGAAAGGCAATGGAGGACTGCTTACTCCATGCAGGCCAAAACTGTTTACACTGATTGCAGACGTGCCTATCACATGTTGATTAGGAAGGCCAAATCATCGTACTATTGCAATAAAATTGAGGAAGCTAAGCAGTCCACCAAGGAGCTTTTCTCTATTTACAAATCCATTGCAATAGGAAAATCCGCCGTAGCACCGAAGAAACTTTGCACAACGGAGGGCTGTAATCGTATTGCGGAGTACTTTGCAACCAAGGTCTCCAACATATACAATTCCTTCCCCCAGAGGACCGACAGCGGCCTTGCCCCCTTGGAACTCCCAAGAAGGGAAGGGGAACATCGGCTAACCATGTTCGTTACTCCTTCCACTGCGGAGCTTCTCCGCATTTGTGGATCCATCAAATCCGGTTCCCCTAGAGATCCGACTACCCCCAGCCGGCTCAAGGACAGCTTGCCAGTGCTAGAGCCCTATGTGCGTCAGCTGCTGGACATCTCCTTTGAGTCTCAGGTGGTCCCGAAGGCCTGGAAACAGGCGGTGGTACTTCCCCTGCAAAAAAAGGCCAGCGTTAGCTTTGAAAAGCTGGATAACCTCCGTCCTATTTCCCTCCTTCCCTACATGGCGAAGGTGGCGGAAAAAATAGCCAACATACAGCTCATGCAGTTCGTGGACACGGCTTCGATACTCCACGACTCGCAATTTGGCTTCCGTCCCCGCCACTCGACGGAGTCTGCTCTCCTCGTGGCGGTAGAAGCACTCAGACAGGGAGTAGACGAGGGCCAGACGATGGCACTGATCCTTCTAGACTTAAGCGCAGCATTCGACACTGTAGCACATTCCACCTTGCTACAGTGTCTGAATGGAGGTGGGGTGACAGGAGCTGCGCTTGGTTGGATCAAGTCCTTCCTCTCTGAGAGGTGCTTTCAGGTCAGACTGGGTGAGTGCTATTCCAGGGAGATTGAGCTGGGCCAGGGCGTACCTCAGGGTTCGTCCCTGAGCCCAACTCTATTCAACATCTACGTCTCCCCCCTGGCGGCCATTGTGGAGTGTCATGGCCTCCGCCTGGTGTCCTACGCCGATGACACGCAGTTAGTCATCTCCCTATCGCGCGCGCCCGGTCTTGCGGCTGACATCTTCAGGAACTGCATGAAAGACCTTGCTGCCTGGATGTCTGCCAACTGTTTAAAGTTGAACGGGAGCAAGACCGAGGTGCTCGTGGTGGGGGGTGCACCGTCGGCGTGGTCATTGGCGTGGTGGCCACCTTGTTTGGGGGAAGTCCCCGCTCCCTGCCGTGAGGCCAGGAACCTGGGCGTGTGGCTCGATAAGGACCTCACCTTTGGCCCACATGTCGGTCGGGTGGCGGGGGTATGCTTCAGTGTTCTGAGAGCCCTCAGGAAAGTCTTAGACCTGCTTCCCATCTCTGCTCGTCAGACGCTGGTGCATGCCTTGGTCACCTCCCGACTCGATTATGGGAACCTGCTCTATCTGGGGGCCACAGGCAAGGTCATCGGCCGCATGCAGGTTCTTCAAAACGCGGCAGCGCGGTTGGTCCTCAGACTCCCCAGGAGGTCATCCGCCAAGCCAGCCTTGCAAGCGCTCCATTGGCTCCCTATCGAGAGGAGAGTGAAGTTTAAGGCCCTTGCCACCTGCCATCGTATTCTGAACGGCAAGGCACCTCTTCCGCTCCAGAGCCTAGTAGCCTATTACGAGCCTACACGCAGTCTCCGGTCCTCGCAGACCGGGCTGTTAAGAGTTCCAAGAATATCTAAAGCTCGTATGGGAGGCAGATCCTTTAGATACCTTGCTCCCAAGTGCTGGAATAATCTTCCACTGGAACTTCGGCTTGAACCCTCCGAAATCCAGTTTAGGAAAAAACTTAAAACGCATCTTTTTCAGTAGATAGCTTGGTTGGGAGGAGGGGGGACAGTCACTCCACTTGTCATAGCGCGGGGACACGCCAGTGGCGTAACCAGGCGCTTAATAAATGTCCAATAATAATAATAATAATAATAATAAAGGAGGCAAGTTGATGCGAAAAGGTCGATTGCAGCATGATTTTATAACTTAGTGAAGTGATCTACCTAAGCCTCAGGATTCAGATGACAGTCTACTTGTAATTTGGAACTCCTGCCCCGAGTAACATTTTCACACATCGTCAATCTTGGGCATTCAAAAGTGAAAGGGGTTCAAAAGTGTTTTTTGTGACTATTTTGAAAATGAGTTGGCCATGGTTGCTGATGGGTGTATCCCAATTAGAGGTGAGCGCAGCAACTGGTCTTTCGAAATACATTTCTGGAAGCATTTTAATTTGGTCTAGAGGAGAAGTCATTGAGCTAAATCGCAGTAGAAGCAATTCTACCAATAACGGAGGCTTGAAGTTAACTAATACTCTGTCCCCAGAACAGTCATTCGGATGTTTGTCTAAACAAGGGACTCTTCCTACACATTTGCACACCAGGGGGTATCCCAGAAACATTCTGGAGGACAATCAGGTAGGGCGTGCACTTTGGGGACAATGGGGGTGGGGGTCAAACATTCATCCCCGATCAAAGATCTGGGTTTAATCCATATTTTATGTTTTGCTCACCACTCCATACCAGTTGGTACCCAGCCATTTGCAAATCAGTCTTGACCCTGTCTCCCATGGAATAATCCAACCCAAATTGCCAGGCCACGCCCTCCCTGGACCAGAAACTAGCATCCTGGGACCAGTTCCCTGGTATCACCCCACATCAGCCAGGCTAGATTGAATCCAGTGGCATAGTGAGCCTGGGACCCACTCCTGGGCATACCTTTTGCACTTAGAGTGACTATAGCAACACAGAAAGATGATGGACAGAATGTGAACATTGTCAAACATTCACCATGGCTGGGTACAGACTGGGATGATGTAGTGAGCAAAAAACAATGGATTCAACCCAGACATGTGACTGGGGTGAATGTTTGCATTGTTAAACATTCCGCCCATTATCTTTTCGTTTTGCTCTTCCTAAATGGCCATTTGTGCTGGACATGCCTTTTCTTTCCACCAACTGCATTTTTGTTACTCCAGGCTCGTCCCTCTGGATTACCCACTAAGCCTGCTGCGCCCTCTCAAGTTTTACATTCAAGCAGACAGGGCGTTTACAATAAGGGAAAGGGTTGGGCCTTACTTGCTCAGCTTGATGTAACAGCACAATAGTGGGGGGAGATGTAATTCCTACCGCAGGGGGAGGAGGAGTCCTAAGGGCCTCTATTTTGATGTCCATAGCATCGAGGCGAGCTACTAAGGGAACATGCTCTGCCCTTAGAATAATCTATTAATCTGTTTGTACAGCTTACAACTAGCATGGACATGTACTGGGATGGGGGTTCTTGAGGACCCTCGTTTTTCGCGGTCAGGAGGGACTGAGGATGCAGGTCGCACTGCAAAGCTTTATCTGGTAAGCAACTTGATTTGTTAGAGGAAGCGGGGTTTGTGGCCTTAGCTCCCTTGCTTGTTTGTTTTGGGCTTGTTACCCTTTTGGATTTGCGGGGGGCAAGGAAGTGGTATGGTCAGGGGAATGGTTGTCATTCTCCACACTGGTGGCTTCCACCAAGGCCAGGGATTGTGGTTTCGATGTGGAACTGGGAATTAGACCCTGGAATGGGGTGGCAGGTAGGTCAAGATCTGTATGAGCCTCTGTTGAGAGGCTGGAAGGTCTGTAGGGGTTGTGAGGCCAGAGTTGGAGAGGCTAGATTTAACAACATTCTCCTTTCTGAGAGGGTGATCTTGGTGCTCACTACCCCTTTTTCCCTTTCGAGCATACGATCTATGGAATTAGGGTAGTGGTAAAGGTGTGAGTCAGGGTCCCCTCTGCTGGCTTTTACTCCCGATGATATATACTACTCAGGCCTCTAGCAGGAATTTGGTTGAGTTAGGTTGGGTTCCTCTGTAAAGGTGGTGCCAAGTACAGTGGCCTAGCACTTCTTCTTTCAGACTATGATGAAGTACGAAAGACCCAGTCTCTTCTGAGTTGCTGTGGGCTTAAGAATGTATGATCCTGAGCTCTTCATGGGTTGGTTGCTAAGCGACGTAGTCCCACCCCAGCCTTAGCAAAGTTTCACTATACAATATAAATGACCTGACAATCATTGTCATGGTTGGTAGGCTGTCCTGGGGTGACTAAGTGAGAGAGAGGGAGAGAAGATGTGAATGAGAGTGAGAAAGATTAACGAGAGAGAGAGAAACAGAGAGAGAGAGAGATTACCAGGGAACATGATATATATATATACATATATATGTATATATTTATAAATATGTATACTATTAGAGAGAGAAGAAAAGGTAGGAGTGATAGATATCCTAACCGGTTCAGGTGAGATGAAAATCAGGTGAAATTTCACCTTAGGCAAAACACGCCTTTTCTGAAGGACCCATCTGAGTTGCATGTTTTGGGGATTTCGATGAATTTCCATCTCTAAAAAAGAAAGCAAGTCAGCCCTTTGGATTCATTATAAACATTAAGTTCCAGCGTTTCCATGTTTATTTCTTTACCAAAGCGTATCATTTCTAATCAAAGTGCAGCTGTATTTTCCCTCCTCCTCTAGCTTGAGTGTCTCCGGTTGATGACCATTACCTTCACTGTGTTTCCCGGGGAGTAGGGCTACACCGAAGCCCTACACCTAAGGCTACAGCAAAGCCCTACACTAAGGCTACACCTGCCTGCAGGCATTGGTGACATGAAAACACTATTCTTCGTGCTTTCCTTCCCTTTTGCTTGAGACAGACTTTAGGGCACACTAAATGATAGACTGCTCATGCCACATTTGTTCTTAATTATCTATAGTGCCAATGATCTTTGGCAATAGCTTGCATTAAAGTACTGTTTTACTTAAGTCAAATCAACAACTTTGCCTATTTGTTGGTGTTTTGATGGTAAATCATAAGATGTGTCCTTACCAACTGAGCTACCCTCCTCACACATTACTTTAGTATATCTGATGTCGTAGTTTTGACTATTATTTCACATCTTATACCTGCTCTCAAAGTTATGATACAGTGCATCCTATTCTGTCATGTAGGTGAGTTAGATGAGCCTCCTTTACTGTAACATTAACAGGCTGACTGTCAAGATCACATTCGCCTTTAGGCTTCCCTCAAAGTTTGTGGGACCCTCCATGGGAACTTCCTCGTCCTCATCATGGTGGCTCGAGCTGTTGTGCATTTCTGTGATCCTCCCTTCAGCACACAATCTCCAGATTAGGACAAGGCCTGCTAGATTTGCACTTCTGTCCTAGGGGGAAGTGGTTTCTGGCTGGGTCAATCCAATGGACAACCCCCAATAAAAACACAGGCTGTTTTCTGGCTAGGACCTAGCAGAACTAGCAGCTTCAGGCATTTTCTCCTTAATGAATCAATTGGTGACTTCTGCTGCCCATGTTTTCTGTAATTGTAATTGTAAAAAGCATTTATATAGCGCATGGCTGCCCGGAGGCATCCCAGCGCTTACAGTTTAACCCTTTCGATGCTCATGACGAGCTCAGCTCGTCATGATGCACAGTTGAGCTGTGCTTATGACGAGCTGAACTCGTCATGAAGAATGGCAATTCAAAAATTTCAGCACCCGGGAAGTATTGCCTTAGCAGCCAAGGTGTTAAAACAGGGGGATGTTACTCAGTTTGGAAAGAGGAATGTTTTCAGGGATCTACGAAAGGAAAAGTGGTTGGATTCTATGCGGAGGTCAAGAGGAAGGGAGTTCCAGAGTCCAGCAGCGTTAAATGAGAAAGATCGACCTCCGCTTCTTGCCTTCCTAATTCTAGGAATAATGGCCAAGTTCTGGGTTTCGGAGCGAAGGGATCTCTTGGGCTCATAAGGCTGAATAATGCCCTGGAGAATAGAGGGTCCGGTTTTAAACATAGACTTATGAGCAATACACAAGGCTTTGAACTTAACTCTCTCCTGGACTGGCAGCCAATGGAGTGATTTAAGGGCAGGTTTAGCAGAGTGATGGTTGGAGATGCCCAAAAGAAGTTGTGCAGCCCAATTTTGAGTTGTCTGTAATTTGGAGATAGTAGCAGCAGGGGAACCCAAGTAAAGGGCATTAGCAAAATCCAATCTGGATAACACCAGCGCTTGGACCATTATTTTTCTTGCCTGGAAGGGGAGGAGGGGGAGGTTTTTCCGGATCATTTTAAGGATCCAGTAGCAAGAGGCGGATGTCTTCCGGGCCTGAGATTTAAATGTAAGTTTATGGTTCATCCAAACGCCCAGACTCTTTAACTGGTTTTAGGAGTGGGGTAGGAGCCCATGGATCTAGGCCAGATTTCAGTCAAATCAAGGGGGGAGTGGTTACCCAAAATCATGATTTCACTCTTTTCCCCATTACATTTTAGGAAGGAGTTGCTCATCCATCTTGCACTTTCTTCCATGCAAGGACGAAGACTGGAAGGAGAGCTTTCCGCTTTATTGAGCCCAATCACCAGTTGTGTATCATCCGCATAGGAGACTATGTGGACTCCAAAGGGTAAAACTGCCTCCGCAAGAGTGCAGGTATAAACATTAAACAAAGTGGGACTTAAAGAAGATCCTTGCGGCACTCCACAACGAAGGGGTGTCCGTTTGGACGTGACTTCCTTGTCAAAAACATGGAAGGATCTGCTGTTCAGAAAAGATTTTAGCCAGGCCAGGGCAATACCAGTGATACCTGATTTATGGAGCCTATGGATCAAAATCTGATGGTTTACAGTATCAAAGGCCGTGCTGAGGTCCAAAAGGAGGACCACCGCGGTGCCACCGGCATCGACTATCCTTCTTAACTCTTCCACCACAGAGAGAAGGGCCGTCTCTGTTCCCTGTAATGGGCGGAAACCGGTTTGAGTCCGATGGAGAAGATTATGAGTCTCCAAGTGCGCTGATAGTATTAAATTAAAATATTTTTCAATAATTTTACTAACTCCAGGGAGCAACGAGATAGGGCGATAGTTTCCCAGGTCTGAAGGGATAAGGCTTGATTTTTTAACAGAGCCTGTAAGCTGTAAGCAGCATTACACATTATCCCCTCCTACCCCGTGGATCTGTGAGGATTTCCCCTTCTGCGCTAGGGGCCCTGCTTCAGACGTCCTCCTTCGAGCTTCACAATCGGGTTGAGGTGGCTCTTGTCTACCTTGTGATACAGCTACACTCATGCTTGTGATTCCTCGGCTTGATCTGACCCATGAACATTGTGCTCACACTTACAATGGGCTGGTCTAAAATCACAGTGACTCAGGAGACAGAGTTACAGAGGCACTTTGTATAACCATACAGAGCCAGATACCCAAATACAACTTTAGAACTCAGTTTGCCGCTGACTACATGTAACATAGGCACAACTGGTTGGCCTCTACAAGCTGGCATCAGTCTAGTTGTCCTTCAATCATAGTTGCTGCAGGAGTAGATCTAAAAGCAGTGCATTGAAGCCAATATCGTGACCTAGAAAAGCATCCAGTTACAGGTCAAACAAGAGGGTCTCACTAGGCGCTGAAATTGCTTCTTCTTTAATGTATTTCAATTGGCAAAATACATTCCCCCTAATTTGTTTTCAAAATATCTACTTTTAAAATGTAGACATGTCTGAATGAGGCTAAACTGAATATATGATGTTACAACGCAAACAATTACAACGGATGCCTTTACAGCGTGGTTTTTACATCGCAGTATCCATTACAATGCATGATTTTACAACGCATGCCATCACAACGCATTTTTAGTAACTACATTTACAACGCATTCCATTACAACGCATACCATTACAACGCATGCCATTACAACGCGCAATACTTTTAGGGCAAGAGTATTGTAAGTGTTGGATAGTGTAGGGGTAAAAATTACTATTCCCACTCCAGTGAGTGCAACAGTAGGGTAAGTGTTGGATAGTGTAGGGGTAAACATTTCTATTCCCACTCCAGTGAGTGCAACAGTAGGGTAAGTGTTGGATAGTGTAGGGATAAAAATACTATCCCCATGTACCCCAGAACCCATACCCACCCTAAAACAAGAAAATCCCCATTACTTACCTTATAATGCGTTGTAATGGCATGCGTTGTAATGATATTCATTGTAATGGCATGCGTTGTAGTGACATGCGTTGTAATGGCATGCGTTGTAATGGTATGTGATGTAAGGGCAGCTGCGTTGTAACGACTGCGTTGTGTAGGTAGTGCAATGTAATGACTGCTATGTAAAGGTTGTTTCCCGGCTGGACTAGTTAAAGACTGTAGAAGTATTTTGCTTGTTAGGAGGGCCCAGTTATTAACAAAAAGTAATATGCAGTTTATCCAGCAGTCTGGCTGAAAGAGGGCACACACTTTGAAAGGTATCTCTATCAGCTGAGTTGAACTTTTGACCTCTTCTGCCACCAGGGCAGAGGCTGGCTGGGACATTCTGAGAGAAGAATGCCCTGTGTCAGTATTCTGTGCCAACATTCTAAAGCTTCCCTGCCCAGCCCCCACTTCAAGCACCCTTCTCAGAGAGGAACATGAAAAGTGACAGAAGCTTTAGATACAGAGATCGGTTCTGGCTCATGTCACTCTTGCTTTGGCCAAATGATTGAACCTTACAACAACCTTTCCCAACACTCTCCAGGTTATCCCTGTCCCTCACTTCACTCACTTCATATTCATTACATATACCCGGTATTGTTCCCTTTTCTATTTATTCCTAAATTGGTTACTATCCACAAACCCCTTGTTGCATTCATTTGCCTTGCACATTTATTTCCTATGCTGGTTCTCTGTGAGAGAAAGAGAGTGGCCTCAGTGAGATTTCCCTCAACACGGCGGCCATCTTGGACTGCCTCTGACTGCATTAAGTATTATTCACACAAAATAGAGGTTGTTCTCCAGTGCACCCATATCCAAATTTACAAACAGTTGTGAGCTTCAATTCTTTAATTTTATGCTAAAGAATCGTAAACAAAGAATAGTGTTATCAGTGAAAACACACTTTTATCTTTTACAAATGATCGCACAGCTGATTCACATTTCCCTCACTAAACATTTGCTTTTTTAACAATATGTTTGTTGCCATCAAATACATAACATGATTTTCATAAAAACATTAATTTTCATTCATATTCTTTTAGGTATTGCTGTGGCATCACACCTTTTATCGTCAGCATAGCAGGCAGTCTTTGTGGTTCTCACACAGGCAAAAAACTAAATGTATAGTTGTAAACATGCTTTTCATTTACAAATCCAGTCAGAAAAAATGTGTTCCTTTGGTTATATAAGATACACTTTATTGACTGTGGTTCTCTCACTGTACTGAACTGTTGCATTCATCACCTGGCCAGCTTTGTTTTACTTGGCCTTTCCTATTTAATAAATGACTTCATACAACATACAGCTATTGTTTGCCTACCTTGTATTGAAAATATGGGAGTCCACTTTTGGCTTTATTATGGTTCAGGGGAGTAGGCTAAAAGGCTTTTGTGACAATAGGTACCCACCTATAAATGTGAACACTTAAACTCTCTTCCATGAGCATACATGCCAGCATACCTGATTCAAGCTTGAGACTACCAATGTTTTAGCCAAAATGTTTTTTTCTGTTTCTGACCTGAAATTTCTTCTTCTTTAATGTATTTCAATTGGCAAAATACATTCCCCCTAATTTGTTTTCAAAATATCTACTTTTAAAATGTTGACATGTCTGAATGAGGCTGAACTGAATATATGATGTTACAACGCAAACAATTACAACGCATGCCTTTACAACGCGTTTTTTACATCGCAGCATCCATTACAACACATGATTTTACAACGCATGCCATCACAACGCATTTTTAGAAACTACATTTAAAACGCATTCCATTACAACGCATGCCTTTACAACGCATTGCCATTACAACACGCAATACTTTTAGGGCAAGAGTAGTGTAAGTGTTGGATAGCGTAGGGCTAAAAATTGCTATTCCCACTCCAGTGAGTGCAACAGTGGGGTAAGTGTTGGATAGTGTAGGGGTAAACAATTTCTATTCCCACTCCAGTGAGTGCAACAGTAGGGCATGTGTTGGATAGTGTAGGGGTAAAAATGTTGATTCCCACTCCAGTGAGTGTAACAGTAGGGTAAGTTGGATAGTGTTGGATAGTGTAGGGATAAAAATACTATCCCCATGTACCCCAGAACCCATACCCACCCTAAAACTAAAAAATCCCCATTACTTACCTTAAAATGCGTTGTAATGGCATGCGTTGTAATGATATTCATTGTAATGGCATGCGTTGTAGTGACATGCGTTGTAATTGCGTGCATTGTAATGGTATGTGATGTAAGGGCAGCTGCGTTGTAATGACTGCGTTGTGAAGGCAGTGCGTTGTAATGACTGCTATGTAAAGGTTGTTACCCGGCTGAACTAGTTAAAGACTGTAGAATTCTGACCTGAAATTGCTTCTTCTTTAATGTATTTCAATTGGCAAAATACATTCCCCCTAATTTGTTTTCAAAATATCTACTTTTAAAATGTTGACATGTCTGAATGAGGCTGAACTGAATATATGATGTTACAACGCAAACAATTACAACGCATGCCTTTACAACACGGTTTTTACATCGCAGCATCCATTGCAATGCATGATTTTACAACGCATGCCATCACAACGCATTTTTAGAAACTACATTTACAACGCATTCCATTACAACGCATACCATTACAACGTTTAACATTACAACGTGCATTACTTTTTGGGCAATAGTAGTGTAAGTGATGGATAGTGTAGGGGTAAAAATTTCTATTCCCACTCCAGTGAGTGCGACAGTAGGGTAAGTGTTGGATAGTGTAGGGATAAAAATTTCTATTCCCACTCCAGTGAGTGCAACAATAGGGTAAGTTGGATAGTGTTGGATAATGTAGGGATAAAAATACTATCACCATGTACCCCAGATCCCATACCCACCCTAAAACTAAAAAATTCCCATTACTTACCTTATAAGGCGTTGTAATGGCATGCGTTGTAATGATATTCATTGTAATGGCATACGTTGTAGTGACATGCGTTGTAATGGCATGCGTTGTAATGGTATGTGATGTAAGGGCAGCTGCGTTATAATGACTGCTTTGTGAAGGTAGTGCGTTGTAATGACTGCTATGTGAAGGTTGTTTCCCGGCTAAACTAGTTGAAGACTGTAGATTTCTGACCTGAAATTGCTTCTTCTTTAATGTATTTCAATTGGCAAAATACATTCTCCCTAATTTACTTTCAAAATATCTACTTTTAAAATGTAGACATGTCTGAATGAGGCTAAACTGAATATATTATGTTACAACGCAAACAATTACAACGGATACCTTTTCAACGCGGTTTTTACATCGCAGTATCCATTACAATGCATGATTTTACAACGCATGCCATCACAACGCATTTGTAGTAACTACATTTACAACGCATTCCATTACAACGCATACCATTACAACGCATGCCATTACAACGCGCAATACTTTTAGGGCAAGAGTATTGTAAGTGTTGGATAGCGTAGGGGTAAAAATTACTATTCCCACTCCAGTGGGTGCAACAGTGGGGTAAGTGTTGGATAGTGTACGGGCAAAAATTACTATTCCCACTCCAGTGAGTGCAACAGCAGGGTAAGTGTTGGATAGTGTAGGGGTAAACATTTCTATTCCCACTCCAGTGAGTGCAACAGTAGGGTAAGTGTTGGATAGGGTAGGGATAAAAATACTCTGCCCATGTACCCCAGAACCCATACCCACCCTAAAACTAAAAAATCCCCATTACTTACCTCATAATGCATTGTAATGGCATGTGTTGTAATGATATTCATTGTAATGGCATGCGTTGTAGTGACATGCGTTGTAATGGCATGCGTTTTAATGGTATGTGATGTAAGGGCAGCTGCGTTATAATGACTGCGTTGTGAAGGTAGTGCGTTGTAATGACTGCTATGTAAAGGTTGTTTCCCGGCTGAACTAGTTGAAGACTGTAGAATTCTGACCTGAAATTGCTTCTTCTTTAATGTATTTCAATTGGCAAAATGCATTCCCCCTAATTTGCTTTCAAAATATCTACTTTTAAAATGTTGACATGTCTGAATGAGGCTGAACTGAATATATGATGTTACAACGCAAACAATTACAACGCATGCCTTTACAACGCGTTTTTTACATCGCAGCATCCATTACAACACATGATTTTACAACGCATGCCATCACAACGCATTTTTAGAAACTACATTTAAAACGCATTCCATTACAACGCATGCCTTTACAACGCATTGCCATTACAACACGCAATACTTTTAGGGCAAGAGTAGTGTAAGTGTTGGATAGCGTAGGGCTAAAAATTGCTATTCCCACTCCAGTGAGTGCAACAGTGGGGTAAGTGTTGGATAGTGTAGGGGTAAAAATTTCTATTCCCACTCCAGTGAGTGCAACAGTAGGGCATGTGTTGGATAGTGTAGGGGTAAAAATGTTGATTCCCACTCCAGTGAGTGTAACAGTAGGGTAAGTTGGATAGTGTTGGATAGTGTAGGGATAAAAATACTATCCCCATGTACCCCAGAACCCATACCCACCCTAAAACTAAAGAATCCGGATTACTTACCTTAAAATGCGTTGTAATGGCATGCGTTGTAATGATATTCATTGTAATGGCATGCGTTGTAGTGACATGCGTTGTAATTGCGTGCATTGTAATGGTATGTGATGTAAGGGCAGCTGCGTTGTAATGACTGCGTTGTGAAGGCAGTGCGTTGTAATGACTGCTATGTAAAGGTTGTTACCCGGCTGAACTAGTTAAAGACTGTAGAATTCTGACCTGAAATTGTTTCTTCTTTAATGTATTTCAATTGGCAAAATACATTCCCCCTAATTTGTTTTCAAAATATCTACTTTTAAAATGTTGACATATCTGAATGAGGCTGAACTGAATATATGATGTTACAACGCAAACAATTACAACGCATGCCTTTACAACACGGTTTTTACATCGCAGCATCCATTGCAATGCATGATTTTACAACGCATGCCATCACAACGCACTTTTAGAAACTACATTTACAACGCATTCCATTACAACGCATACCATTACATCGTATACCATTACAACGTGCATTACTTTTTGGGCAATAGTAGTGTAAGTGATGGATAGTGTAGGGGTAAAAATTTCTATTCCCACTCCAGTGAGTGCGACAGTAGGGTAAGTGTTGGATAGTGTAGGGATAAAAATTTCTATTCCCACTCCAGTGAGTGCAACAATAGGGTAAGTTGGATAGTGTTGGATAATGTAGGGATAAAAATACTATCACCATGTACCCCAGAACCCATACCCACCCTAAAACTAAAAAATTCCCATTACTTACCTTATAATGCGTTGTAATGGCATGCGTTGTAATGATATTCATTGTAATGGCATACGTTGTAGTGACATGCGTTGTAATGGCATGCGTTGTAATGGTATGTGATGTAAGGGCAGCTGCGTTATAATGACTGCTTTGTGAAGGTAGTGCGTTGTAATGACTGCTATGTGAAGGTTGTTTCCCGGCTAAACTAGTTGAAGACTGTAGATTTCTGTCCTGAAATTGCTTCTTCTTTAATGTATTTCAATTGGCAAAATACATTCTCCCTAATTTACTTTCAAAATATCTACTTTTAAAATGTAGACATGTCTGAATGAGGCTAAACTGAATATATTATGTTACAACGCAAACAATTATAACGGATGCCTTTACAACGTGGTTTTTACATCGCAGTATCCATTACAATGCATGATTTTACAACGCATGCCATCACAACGCATTTTTAGTAAGTACATTTACAACGCATTCCATTACAACACATACCATTACAACGCATGCCATTACAACGCGCAATACTTTTAGGGCAAGAGTATTGTAAGTGTTGGATAGTGTAGGGGTAAAAATTACTATTCCCACTCCAGTGAGTGCAACAGTAGGGTAAGTGTTGGATAGTGTAGGGGTAAACATTTCTATTCCCACTCCAGTGAGTGCAACAGTAGGGTAAGTGTTGGATAGTGTAGGGATAAAAATACTATCCCCATGTACCCCAGAACCCATACCCACCCTAAAACAAGAAAATCCCCATTACTTACCTTAAAATGCGTTGTAATGGCATGCGTTGTAATGATATTTATTGTAATGGCATGCGTTGTAGTGACATGCGTTGTAATGGCATGCATTGTAATGGTATGTGATGTAAGGGCAGCTGCGTTGTAACGACTGCGTTGTGTAGGTAGTGCAATGTAATGACTGCTATGTAAAGGTTGTTTCCCGGCTGGACTAGTTAAAGACTGTAGAAGTATTTTGCTTGTTAGGAGGGCCCAGTTATTGCCAAAATGTAATATGCAGTTTATCCAGCAGTCTGGCTGAAAGAGGGCACACACTTTGAGTGGTATCTCTATCAGCTGAGCTGAACTTTTGACCTCTTCTGCCACCAGGGCAGAGGCTGGCAGGGACATTCTGAGAGAAGAATGCCCTGTGTCAGTATTCTGTGCCAACATTCTAAAGCTTCCCTGCCCAGCCCCCACTTCAAGCACCCTTCTCAGAGAGGAACATGAAAAGTGACAGCAGCTTTAGATACAGAGATCGGTTCTGGCTCATGTCACTCTTGCTTTGGCCAAATGATTGAACCTTACAACAACCTTTCCCAACACTCTCCAGGTTATCCCTGTCCCTCACTTCACTCACTTCATACACCCGGTATTGTTCCCTTTTCTATTTATTCCTAAATTGTTTACTATCCACAAACCCCTTGTTGCATTCATTTGCCTTGCACATTTATTTCCTATGCTGGTTCTCTGTGAGAGAAAGAGAGTGGCCTCAGTGAGATTTCCCTCAACACGGCGGCCATCTTGGACTGCCTCTGACTGCATTAAGTCTCAGTTCACACAAAATGGAGGTTGTTCTCCAGTGCACTCATATCCAAAATTACAAACAGTTGTGAGCTTCAATTCTTTAATTTTAGGCTAAAGAATCGTAAACAAAGAATAGTGTTGTCAGTGAAAACACACTTTTATCTTTCACAAATGATAGCACAGCTGATTCACATTTCCCTCACTAAACATTTGCTTTTTTAACAATATGTTTGTTGCCATCAAATACATAACATGATTTTCATAAAAACATTAATTTTCATTCATATTCTTTTAGGTATTGCTGTGGCATCACACCTTTTATCCTCAGCATAGCAGGCAGTTTTTGTGGTTCTTACACAGGCAAAAAACTAAATGTATAGTTGTAAACATGCTTTTCATTTACAAATCCAGTCAGAAAAAATGTGTTCCTTTGGTTATATAAGATACACTTTATTGGACTGTGGTTCTCTCACTGTACTGAACTGTTGCATTGATCACCTGGCCAGCTTTGTTTTACTTAGCCTTTCCTATTTAATAAATGACTTCATACAACATACAGTTATTGTTTGCCTACCCTGTATTGAGACAATAGGAGTCCACTTTTGGCTTTATTATGGTTCAGGGGAGTAGGGTAAAAGGCTTTTGTGACAATAGGTGCCCACCTATAAATGTGAACACTTAAACTCTCTTCAATGAGCATACATGCCAGCATACCTGATTCAAGCTTGAGACTACCAATGTTTAAGCCAAAATGTTTTTTTCTGTTTCTGACCTGAAATTTCTTCTTCTTTAATGTATTTCAATTGGCAAAATACATTCCCCCTAATTTGTTTTCAAAATATCTACTTTTAAAATGTTGACATGTCTGAATGAGGCTGAACTGAATATATGATGTTACAACGCAAACAATTACAACGCATACCTTTACAACGCGTTTTTTACATCGCAGCATCCATTACAACACATGATTTTACAACGCATGCCATCACAACGCATTTTTAGAAACTACATTTAAAACGCATTCCATTACAACGCATGCCTTTACAACGCATTGCCATTACAACACGCAATACTTTTAGGGCAAGAGTAGTGTAAGTGTTGGATAGCGTAGGGCTAAAAATTGCTATTCCCACTCCAGTGAGTACAACAGTGGGGTAAGTGTTGGATAGTGTAGGGGTAAAAATTTCTATTCCCACTCCAGTGAGTGCAACAGTAGGGTAAGTGTTGGACAGTGTAGGGGTAAAAATGTCGATTCCCACTCCTGTGAGTGCAACAGTAGGGTAAGTTGGATAGTGTTGGATAGTGTAGGGATAGAAATACTATCCCCATGTACCCCAGAACCCATACCCACCCTAAAACTAAAAAATCCCCATTACTTACCTTATAATGCGTTGTAATGGCATGCGTTGTAATGATATTCATTGTAATGGCATGCGTTGTAGTGACATGCGTTGTAATTGCGTGCATTGTTTTGGTATGTGATGTAAGGGCAGCTGCGTTGTAATGACTGCGTTTTGAAGGCAGTGCGTTGTAATGACTGCTATGTAAAGGTTGTTACCCGGCTGAACTAGTTAAAGACTGTAGAATTCTGACCTGAAATTGCTTCTTTAATGTATTTCAATTGGCAAAATACATTCCCCCTAATTTGTTTTCAAAATATCTACTTTTAAAATGTTGACATGTCTGAATGAGGCTGAACTGAATATATGATGTTACAACGCAAACAATTACAACGCATGCCTTTACAACACGGTTTTTACATCGCAGCATCCATTGCAATGCATGATTTTACAACGCATGCCATCACAACGCATTTTTAGAAACTACATTTACAACGCATTCCATTACAACGCATACCATTACAACGTATACCATTACAACGTGCATTACTTTTTGGGCAATAGTAGTGCAAGTGATGGATAGTGTAGGGGTAAAAATTTCTATTCCCACTCCAGTGAGTGCGACAGTAGGGTAAGAGTTGGATAGTGTAGGGATAAAAATTTCTATTCCCACTCCAGTGAGTGCAACAGTAGGGTAAGTTGGATAGTGTTGGATAATGTAGGGATAAAAATACTATCACCATGTACCCCAGAACCCATACCCACCCTAAAACTAAAAAATTCCCATTACTTACCTTATAATGCGTTGTAATGGCATGCGTTGTAATGATATTCATTGTAATGGCATACGTTGTAGTGACATGCGTTGTAATGGCATGCGTTGTAATGGTATGTGATGTAAGGGCAGCTGCGTTATAATGACTGCTTTGTGAAGGTAGTGCGTTGTAATGACTGCTATGTGAAGGTTGTTTCCCGGCTAAACTAGTTGAAGACTGCAGATTTCTGACCTGAAATTGCTTCTTCTTTAATGTATTTCAATTGGCAAAATACATTCTCCCTAATTTACTTTCAAAATATCTACTTTTAAAATGTAGACATGTCCGAATGAGGCTAAACTGAATATATTATGTTACAACGCAAACAATTACAACGGATACCTTTTCAACGCGGTTTTTACATCGCAGTATCCATTACAATGCATGATTTTACAACGCATGCCATCACAACGCATTTTTAGTAACTACATTTACAACGCATTCCATTACAACGCATACCATTACAACGCATGCCATTACAACGCGCAATACTTTTAGGGCAAGAGTATTGTAAGTGTTGGATAGCGTAGGGGTAAAAATTACTATTCCCACTCCAGTGGGTGCAACAGTGGGGTAAGTGTTGGATAGTGTAGGGGCAAAAATTACTATTCCCACTCCAGTGAGTGCAACAGCAGGGTAAGTGTTGGATAGTGTAGGGGTAAACATTTCTATTCTTACTCCAGTGAGTGCAACAGTAGGGTAAGTGTTGGATAGGGTAGGGATAAAAATACTCTGCCCATGTACCCCAGAACCCATACCCACCCTAAAACTAAAAAATCCCCATTACTTACCTCATAATGCATTGTAATGGCATGTGTTGTAATGATATTCATTGTAATGGCATGCGTTGTAGTGACATGCGTTGTAATGGCATGCGTTGTAATGGTATGTGATGTAAGGGCAGCTGCGTTATAATGACTGCGTTGTGAAGGTAGTGCGTTGTAATGACTGCTATGTAAAGGTTGTTTCCCGGCTGAACTAGTTGAAGACTGTAGAATTCTGACCTGAAATTGCTTCTTCTTTAATGTATTTCAATTGGCAAAATGCATTCCCCCTAATTTGCTTTCAAAATATCTACTTTTAAAATGTTGACATGTCTGAATGAGGCTGAACTGAATATATGATGTTACAACGCAAACAATTACAGCGCATGCCTTCACAACGCGGTTTTTACATCGCAGCATCCATTACAATGCATGATTTTACAACGCATGCCATCACAACGCATTTTTAGTAACTACATTTACAACGCATTCCATTACAACACATACCATTACAACGCATGCCATTACAACGCGCAATACTTTTAGGGCAAAAGTAGTGTAAGTGTTGGATAGCGTAGGGCTAAAAATTGCTATTCCCACTCCAGTGAGTGCAACAGTGGGGTAAGTATTGGATAGTGTAGGGGTAAAAATTTCTATTCCCACTCCAGTGAGTGCAACAGTAGGGTAAGTGTTGGATAGTGTAGGGGTAAAAATGTCGATTCCCACTCCAGTGAGTGCAACAGTAGGGTAAGTTGGATAGTGTTGGATAGTTTAGGGATAAAAATACTATCCCCATGTACCCCAGAACCCATACCCACCCTAAAACTAAAAAATCCCCATTAATTATCTTATAATGCGTTGTAATGGCATGCGTTGTAATGATATTCATTGTAATGGCATGCGTTGTAGTGACATGCGTTGTAATGGCGTGCGTTGTAATGGTATGTGATGTAAGGGCAGCTGCGTTGTAATGACTGCGTTGTGAAGGTAGTGCGTTGTAATGACTGCTATGTAAAGATTGTTACCCGGCTGAACTAGTTAAAGACTGTAGAATTCTGACCTGAAATTGCTTCTTCTTTAATGTATTTCAATTGGCAAAATACATTCCCCCTAATTTGTTTTCAAAATATCTACTTTTAAAATGTTTACATGTCTGAATGAGGCTGAACTGAATATATGATGTTACAACGCAAACAATTACAACGCATGCCTTTACAACACGGTTTTTACATCGCAGCATCCATTACAATGCATGATTTTACAACGCATGCCATCACAACGCATTTTTAGAAACTACATTTACAACGCATTCCATTACAACGCATTCCATTACAACGCATACCATTACAACGCGCAATACTTTTAGGGCAAGAGTAGTGTAAGTGCTGGATAGTGTAGGGGAAAATATTTCTATTCCCACTCCAGTGAGTGCGACAGTAGGGTAAGTGTTGGATAGTGTAGGGATAAACATTTCTATTCCCACTCCAGTGAGTGCAACAGTAGGGTAAGTTGGATAGTGTTGGATAGTGTAGGGATAAAAATACTATCACCATGTACCCCAGAACCCATACCCACCCTAAAACTAAAAGATTCCCTTTACTTACCTTATAATGCGTTGTAATGGCATGCGTTGTAATGATATTCATTGTAATGGCATACGTTGTAGTGACATGCGTTGTAATGGCATGCGTTGTAATGGTATGTGATGTAAGGGCAGCTGCATTATTATGACTGCGTTGTGAAGGTAGTGCGTTGTAATGACTGCTGTGTGAAGGTTGTTTCCCGGCTGAACTAGTTGAAGACTGTAGATTTCTGACCTGAAATTGCTTCTTCTTTAATGTATTTCAATTGGCAAAATACATTCTCCCTAATTTACTTTCAAAATATCTACTTTTAAAATGTAGACATGTCTGAATGAGGCTAAACTGAATATATTATGTTACAACGCAAACAATTACAACGGATGCCTTTACAACGCAGTTTTTACATCGCAGTATCCATTACAATGCATGATTTTACAACGCATGCCATCACAACGCATTTTTAGTAACTACATTTACAACGCATTCCATTACAACACATACCATTACAACGCATGCCATTACAACGTGCAATACTTTTAGGGCAAGAGTATTGTAAGTGTTGGATAGTGTAGGGGTAAAAATTACTATTCCCACTCCAGTGAGTGCAACAGTAGGGTAAGTGTTGGATAGTGTAGGGGTAAACATTTCTATTCCCACTCCAGTGAGTGCAACAGTAGGGTAAGTGTTGGATAGTGTAGGGATAAAAATACTATCCCCATGTACCCCAGAACCCATACCCACCCTAAAACAAGAAAATCCCCATTACTTACCTTAAAATGCGTTGTAATGGCATGCGTTGTAATGATATTTATTGTAATGGCATGCGTTGTAGTGACATGCGTTGTAATGGCATGCATTGTAATGGTATGTGATGTAAGGGCAGCTGCGTTGTAACGACTGCGTTGTGTAGGTAGTGCAATGTAATGACTGCTATGTAAAGGTTGTTTCCCGGCTGGACTAGTTAAAGACTGTAGAAGTATTTTGCTTGTTAGGAGGGCCCAGTTATTGCCAAAAATGTAATATGCAGTTTATCCAGCAGTCTGGCTGAAAGAGGGCACACACTTTGAGTGGTATCTCTATCAGCTGAGTTGAACTTTTGACCTCTTCTGCCACCAGGGCAGAGGCTGGCTGGGACATTCTGAGAGAAGAATGCCCTGTGTCAGTATTCTGTGCCAACATTCTAAAGCTTCCCTGCCCAGCCCCCACTTCAAGCACCCTTCTCAGAGAGGAACATGAAAAGTGACACAAGCTTTAGATACAGAGATCGGTTCTGGCTCATGTCACTCTAGCTTTGGCCAAATGATTGAACCTTACAACAACCTTTCCCAACACTCTCCAGGTTATCCCTGTCCCTCACTTCACTCACTTCATATTCATTACATACACCCGGTATTGTTCCCTTTTCTATTTATTCCTAAATTGTTTACTATCCACAAACCCTTTGTTGCATTCATTTGCCTTGCACATTTATTTCCTATGCTGGTTCTCTGTGAGAGAAAGAGAGTGGCCTCAGTGAGATTTCCCTCAACACGGCGGCCATCTTGGACTGCCTCTGACTGCATTAAGTCTCAGTTCACACAAAATGGAGGTTGTTCTCCAGTGCACTCATATCCAAAATTACAAACAGTTGTGAGCTTCAATTCTTTAATTTTAGGCTAAAGAATCGTAAACAAAGAATAGTGTTGTCAGTGAAAACACACTTTTATCTTTCACAAATGATAGCACAGCTGATTCACATTTCCCTCACTAAACATTTGCTTTTTTAACAATATGTTTGTTACCATCAAATACATAACATGATTTTCATAAAAACATTAATTTTCATTCATATTCTTTTAGGTATTGCTGTGGCATCACACCTTTTATCCTCAGCATAGCAGGCAGTTTTTGTGGTTCTCACACAGGCAAAAAACTAAATGTATAGTTGTAAACATGCTTTTCATTTACAAATCCAGTCAGAAAAAATGTGTTCCTTTGGTTATATAAGATACACTTTATTGGACTGTGGTTCTCTCACTGTACTGAACTGTTGCATTGATCACCTGGCCAGCTTTGTTTTACTTAGCCTTTCCTATTTAATAAATGACTTCATACAACATACAGTTATTGTTTGCCTACCCTGTATTGAGACAATAGGAGTCCACTTTTGGCTTTATTATGGTTCAGGGGAGTAGGGTAAAAGGCTTTTGTGACAATAGGTGCCCACCTATAAATGTGAACACTTAAACTCTCTTCAATGAGCATACATGCCAGCATACCTGATTCAAGCTTGAGACTACCAATGTTTAAGCCAAAATGTTTTTTCTGTTTCTGACCTGAAATTTCTTCTTCTTTAATGTATTTCAATTGGCAAAATACATTCCCCCTAATTTGTTTTCAAAATATCTACTTTTAAAATGTTGACATGTCTGAATGAGGCTGAACTGAATATATGATGTTACAACGCAAACAATTACAACGCATACCTTTACAACGCGTTTTTTACATCGCAGCATCCATTACAACACATGATTTTACAACGCATGCCATCACAACGCATTTTTAGAAACTACATTTAAAACACATTCCATTACAACGCATGCCTTTACAACGCATTGCCATTACAACACGCAATACTTTTAGGGCAAGAGTAGTGTAAGTGTTGGATAGCGTAGGGCTAAAAATTGCTATTCCCACTCCAGTGAGTACAACAGTGGGGTAAGTGTTGGATAGTGTAGGGGTAAAAATTTCTATTCCCACTCCAGTGAGTGCAACAGTAGGGTAAGTGTTGGACAGTGTAGGGGTAAAAATGTCGATTCCCGCTCCAGTGAGTGCAACAGTAGGGTAAGTTGGATAGTGTTGGATTGTGTAGGGATAGAAATACTATCCCCATGTACCCCAGAACACATACCCACCCTAAAACTAAAAAATCCCCATTACTTACCTTATAATGCGTTGTAATCGCATGCGTTGTAATGATATTCATTGTAATGGCATGCGTTGTAGTGACATGCGTTGTAATGGCGGGCATTGTAATGGTATGTGATGTAAGGGCAGCTGCGTTGTAATGACTGCATTGTGAAGGTAGTGCATTGTAATGACTGCTATGTAAAGGTTGTTTCCTGGCTGAACTATTTGAAGACTGTAGAATTCTGACCTGAAATTGCTTCTTCTTTAATGTATTTCAATTGGCAAAATACCTTCCCCCTAATTTGTTTTCAAAATATCTACTTTTAAAATGTTGACATGTCTGAATGAGGCTGAACTGAATATATGATGTTACAACGCAAACAATTACAATGCATGCCTTTACAACGCGGTTTTTACATTGCAGCATCCATTACAATGCATGATTTTACAACGCATGCCATCACCACCCATTTTTAGAAACTACATATACAACGCATTCCATTACAACGCATACAATTACAACGCATGCCATTACAACGCGCAATACTTTTAGGGCAAGAGTAGTGTAAGTGTTGGATAGCGTAGGGGTAAAAATTACTATTCCCACTCCAGTGAGTGCAACAGTACGATAAGTGTTGGATAGTGTAGGGGTAAACATTTCTATTCCCACTCCAGTGAGTGCTACAGTAGGGTAAGTGTTGGATAGGGTAGGGATAAAAATACTCTGCCCATGTACCCCAGAACCCTCACCCACCCTAAAACTAAAAGATCCCCATTACTTACCTTATAATGCGTTGTAATCGCATGCGTTGTAATGATATTCATTGTAATGGCATGCGTTGTAGTGACATGCGTTGTAATGGCGTGCATTGTAATGGTATGTGATGTAAGGGCAGCTGCGTTGTAATGACTGCATTGTGAAGGTAGTGCGTTGTAATGACTGCTATGTAAAGGTTGTTTCCCGGCTGAACTAGTTGAAGACTGTAGAATTCTGACCTGAAATTGCTTCTTCTTTAATGTATTTCAATTGGCAAAATATATTCCCCCTAATTTGCTTTCAAAATATCTTCTTTTAAAATGTTGACATGTCTGAATGAGGCTGAACTGAATATATGATGTTACAACGCAAACAATTACAACGCATGCCTTTACAACGCGGTTTTTACATCGCAGCATCCATTACAATGCATGATTTTACAACGCATGCCATCACAACGCATTTTTAGTAACTACATTTACAACGCATTCCATTACAACACATACCATTACAACGCATGCCATTACAACGCGCAATACTTTTAGGGCAAAAGTAGTGTAAGTGTTGGATAGCGTAGGGCTAAAAATTGCTATTCCCACTCCAGTGAGTGCAAAAGTGGGGTAAGTATTGGATAGTGTAGGGGTAAAAATTTCTATTCCCACTCCAGTGAGTACAACAGTAGGGTAAGTGTTGGATAGTGTAGGGGTAAAAATGTCGATTCCCACTCCAGTGAGTGCAACAGTAGGGTAAGTTGGATAGTGTTGGATAGTGTAGGGATAAAAATACTATCCCTATGTACCCCAGAACCCATACCCACCCTAAAACTAAAAAATCCCCATTACTTACCTTATAATGCGTTGTAATGGCATGCGTTGTAATGATATTCATTGTAATGGCATGCGTTGTAGTGACATGCGTTGTAATGGCGTGCGTTGTAATGGTATGTGATATAAGGGCAGCTGTGTTGTAATGACTGCGTTGTGAAGGTAGTGCGTTGTAAGGACTGCTATGTAAAGATTGTTACCCGGCTGAACTAGTTAAAGACTGTAGAATTCTGACCTGAAATTGCTTCTTCTTTAATGTATTTCAATTGGCAAAATACATTCCCCCTAATTTGTTTTCAAAATATCTACTTTTAAAATGTTGACATGTCTGAATGAGGCTGAACTGAATATATGATGTTACAACGCAAACAATTACAATGCATGCCTTTACAACGCGGTTTTTACATTGCAGCATCCATTACAATGCATGATTTTACAACGCATGCCATCACCACCCATTTTTAGAAACTACATATACAACGCATTCCATTACAACGCATACAATTACAACGCATGCCATTACAACGCGCAATACTTTTAGGGCAAGAGTAGTGTAAGTGTTGGATAGCGTAGGGGTAAAAATTACTATTCCCACTCCAGTGAGTGCAACAGTACGATAAGTGTTGGATAGTGTAGGGGTAAAAATTACTATTCCCACTCCAGTGAGTGCAACAGTAGGGTAAGTGTTGGATAGTGTAGGGGTAAACATTTCTATTCCCACTCCAGTGAGTGCTACAGTAGGGTAAGTGTTGGATAGGGTAGGGATAAAAATACTCTGCCCATGTACCCCAGAACCCTCACCCACCCTAAAACTAAAAGATCCCCATTACTTACCTTATAATGCGTTGTAATCGCATGCGTTGTAATGATATTCATTGTAATGGCATGCGTTGTAGTGACATGCGTTGTAATGGCGTGCATTGTAATGGTATGTGATGTAAGGGCAGCTGCGTTGTAATGACTGCATTGTGAAGGTAGTGCGTTGTAATGACTGCTATGTAAAGGTTGTTTCCCGGCTGAACTAGTTGAAGACTGTAGAATTCTGACCTGAAATTGCTTCTTCTTTAATGTATTTCAATTGGCAAAATATATTCCCCCTAATTTGCTTTCAAAATATCTTCTTTTAAAATGTTGACATGTCTGAATGAGGCTGAACTGAATATATGATGTTACAACGCAAACAATTACAACGCATGCCTTTACAACGCGGTTTTTACATCGCAGCATCCATTACAATGCATGATTTTACAACGCATGCCATCACAACGCATTTTTAGTAACTACATTTACAACGCATTCCATTACAACACATACCATTACAACGCATGCCATTACAACGCGCAATACTTTTAGGGCAAAAGTAGTGTAAGTGTTGGATAGCGTAGGGCTAAAAATTGCTATTCCCACTCCAGTGAGTGCAAAAGTGGGGTAAGTATTGGATAGTGTAGGGGTAAAAATTTCTATTCCCACTCCAGTGAGTACAACAGTAGGGTAAGTGTTGGATAGTGTAGGGGTAAAAATGTCGATTCCCACTCCAGTGAGTGCAACAGTAGGGTAAGTTGGATAGTGTTGGATAGTGTAGGGATAAAAATACTATCCCTATGTACCCCAGAACCCATACCCACCCTAAAACTAAAAAAATCCCCATTACTTACCTTATAATGCGTTGTAATGGCATGCGTTGTAATGATATTCATTGTAATGGCATGCGTTGTAGTGACATGCGTTGTAATGGCGTGCGTTGTAATGGTATGTGATATAAGGGCAGCTGTGTTGTAATGACTGCGTTGTGAAGGTAGTGCGTTGTAAGGACTGCTATGTAAAGATTGTTACCCGGCTGAACTAGTTAAAGACTGTAGAATTCTGACCTGAAATTGCTTCTTCTTTAATGTATTTCAATTGGCAAAATACATTCCCCCTAATTTGTTTTCAAAATATCTACTTTTAAAATGTTGACATGTCTGAATGAGGCTGAACTGAATATATGATGTTACAACTCAAACAATTACAACGCATGCCTTTACAACACGGTTTTTACATCGCAGAATCCATTACAATGCATGATTTTACAACGCATGCCATCACAACGCATTTTTAGAAACTACATTTACAATGCATTCCATTACAACGCATTCCATTACAACGCATTCCATTACAACGCATACCATTACAACGTGCAATACTTTCAGGGCAAGAGTAGTGTAAGTGCTGGATAGTGTAGGGGACAATATTTCTATTCCCACTCCAGTGAGTGCGACAGTAGGGTAAGTGTTGGATAGTGTAGGGATAAAAATTTCTATTCCCACTCCAGTGAGTGCAACAGTAGGGTAAGTTGGATAGTGTTGGATAGTGTAGGGATAAAAATACTATCACCATGTACCCCAGAACCCATACCCACCCTAAAACTAAAAGATTCCCTTTACTTACCTTATAATGCGTTGTAATGGCATGCGTTGTAATGATATTCATTGTAATGGCATACGTTTTAGTGACATGCGTTGTAATGGCATGCGTTGTAATGGTATGTGATGTAAGGGCAGCTGCGTTATAATGACTGTGTTGTGAAGGTAGTGCGTTGTAATGACTGCTATGTGAAGGTTGTTTCCCGGCTGAACTAGTTGAAGACTGTAGATTTCTGACCTGAAATTGCTTCTTCTTTAATGTATTTCTATTGGCAAAATACATTCTCCCTAATTTACTTTCAAAATATCTACTTTTAAAATGTAGACATGTCTGAATGAGGCTAAACTGAATATATTATGTTACAACGCAAACAATTAACACGGGTGCCTTTACAACGCAGTTTTTACATCGCAGTATCCATTACAATGCATGATTTTACAACGCATGCCATCACAACGCATTTTTAGTAACTACATTTACAACGCATTCCATTACAACGCATACCATTACAACGCATGCCATTACAACGCGCAATACTTTTAGGGCAAGAGTATTGTAAGTGTTGGATAGTGTAGGGGTAAAAATTACTATTCCCACTCCAGTGAGTGCAACAGTAGGGTAAGTGTTGGATAGTGTAGGGGTAAACATTTCTATTCCCACTCCAGTGAGTGCAACAGTAGGGTAAGTGTTGGATAGTGTAGGGATAAAAATACTATCCCCATGTACCCCAGAACCCATACCCACCCTAAAACAAGAAAATCCCCATTACTTACCTTATAATGCGTTGTAATGGCATGCGTTGTAATGATATTTATTGTAATGGCATGTGTTGTAGTGACATGCGTTGTAATGGCATGCGTTGTAATGGTATGTGATGTAAGGGCAGCTGCGTTGTAACGACTGCGTTGTGTAGGTAGTGCAATGTAATGACTGCTATGTAAAGGTTGTTTCCCGGCTGGACTAGTTAAAGACTGTAGAAGTATTTTACTTGTTAGGAGGGCCCAGTTATTGCCAAAATGTAATATGCAGTTTATCCAGCAGTCTGGCTGAAAGAGGGCACACACTTTGAGTGGTATCTCTATCAGCTGAGTTGAACTTTTGACCTCTTCTGCCACCAGGGCAGAGGCTGGCTGGGACATTCTGAGAGAAGAATGCCCTGTGTCAGTATTCCGTGCCAACATTCTAAAGCTTCCCTGCCCAGCCCCCACTTCAAGCACCCTTCTCAGAGAGGAACATGAAAAGTGACAGAAGCTTTAGATACAGAGATCGGTTCTGGCTCATGTCACTCTTGCTTTGGCCAAATGATTGAACCTTACAACAACCTTTCCCAACACTCTCCAGGTTATCCCTGTCCCTCACTTCACTCACTTCATATTCATTACATACACCCGGTATTGTTCCCTTTTCTATTTATTCCTAAATTGTTTACTATCCACAAACCCCTTGTTGCATTCATTTGCCTTGCACATTTATTTCCTATGCTGGTTCTCTGTGAGAGAAAGAGAGTGGCCTCAGTGAGATTTCCCTCAACACGGCGGCCATCTTGGACTGCCTCTGACTGCATTAAGTCTCAGTTCACACAAAATGGAGGTTGTTCTCCAGTGCACTCATATCCAAAATTACAAACAGTTGTGAGCTTCAATTCTTTAATTTTAGGCTAAAGAATCGTAAACAAAGAATAGTGTTGTCAGTGAAAACACACTTTTATCTTTCACAAATGATAGCACAGCTGATTCACATTTCCCTCACTAAACATTTGCTTTTTTAACAATATGTTTGTTGCCATCAAATACATAACATGATTTTCCTAAAAACATTAATTTTCATTCATATTCTTTTAGGTATTGCTGTGGCATCACACCTTTTATCCTCAGCATAGCAGGCAGTTTTTGTGGTTCTCACACAGGCAAAAAACTAAATGTATAGTTGTAAACATGCTTTTCATTTACAAATCCAGTCAGAAAAAATGTGTTCCTTTGGTTATATAAGATACAGTTTATTGGACTGTGGTTCTCTCACTGTACTGAACTGTTGCATTGATCACCTGGCCAGCTTTGTTTTACTTGGCCTTTCCTATTTAATAAATGACTTCATCCAACATACAGCTATTGTTTGCCTACCCTGTATTGAGACAATGGGAGTCCACTTTTGGCTTTATTATGGTTCAGGGGAGTAGGGTAAAAGGCTTTTGTGACAATAGGTGCCCACCTATAAATGTGAACACTTAAACTCTCTTCAATGAGCATACATGCCAGCATACCTGATTCAAGCTTGAGACTACCAATGTTTAAGCCAAAATGTTTTTTTCTGTTTCTGACCTGAAATTGCTTCTTCTTTAATGTATTTCAATTGGCAAAATACCTTCCCCCTAATTTGTTTTCAAAATATCTACTTTTAAAATGTTGACATGTCTGAATGAGGCTGAACTGAATATATGATGTTACAACGCAAACAATTACAATGCATGCCTTTACAACGCGGTTTTTACATTGCAGCATCCATTACAATGCATGATTTTATAACGCATGCCATCACCACCCTTTTTTAGAAACTACATATACAACGCATTCCATTACAACGCATACAATTACAACGCATACCATTACAACGCGCAATACTTTTAGGGCAAGAGTAGTGTAAGTGTTGGATAGCGTAGGGGTAAAAATTACTATTCCCACTCCAGTGAGTGAACAGTACGGTAAGTGTTGGATAGTGTAGGGGTAAAAATTACTATTCCCACTCCAGTGAGTGCAATAGTAGGGTAAGTGTTGGATAGTGTAGGGGTAAACATTTCTATTCCCAATCCAGTGAGTGCAACAGTAGGGTAAGTGTTGGATAGTGTAGGGATAAGAATAGTCTGCCCATGTACCCCAGAACCCATACCCACCCTAAAACTAAAAAATCCCCATTACTTACCTTATAATGCGTTGTAATGGCATGCGTTGTAATGATATTCATTGTAATGGCATGCGTTGTAGTGACATGCGTTGTAATGGTGTGCGTTGTAATGGTATGTGATGTAAGGGCAGCTGCGTTATAATGACTGCGTTGTGAAGGTAGTGCGTTGTAATGACTTCTATGTAAAGGTTGTTTCCCCGGCTGAACTAGTTGAAGACTGTAGAATTCTGACCTGAAATTGCTTCTTCTTTAATGTATTTCAATTGGCAAAATACATTCCCCCTAATTTGCTTTCAAAATATCTACTTTTAAAATGTTGACATGTCTGAATGAGGCTAAACTGAATATATGATGTTACAACGCAAACAATTACAACGCATGCCTTTACATTGCGGTTTTTACATCGCCGCATCCATTACAATGCATGATTTTACAACGCATGCCATCACAACGCATTTTTAGTAACTACATTTACAACGCATTCCTTTACAACGCATACCATTACAACGCATTCCATTACAACGCGCAATACTTTTAGGGCAAGAGTAGTGTAAGTGTTGGATAGCGTAGGGGTAAAAATTACTATTCCCACTCCAGTGAGTGCAACCGTAGGGTAAGTGTTGGATAGTGTAGGGGTACACATTTCTATTCCCACTCTAGTGAGTGCAACAGTGGGGTAAGTGTTGGATAGGGTAGGGATAAAAATACTATCCCCATGAACCCCAAAATCCATACCCACCCTAAAACAAGAAAATCCCCATTACTTGCCTTATATTGCATCAGGACACGTTTCTTAAGTAGAACCTAAAATGAAAATATCTGTATTCTTTTTTTAATGTTACTTTTCTGTCTTTGTTTACTTTAGTTACCTGTCAGGGGTCATTAGGGCAGCAATAGAGCACATTTAAATTGTTTTCATCCTACATTTACTGTTTTAAGTATGTATTGAAAGAGGGAATAAATACAGTCTTTAGGTGATTTTTTCATATTTTTGTACCTGTCATGCTGCTATAAAAGTGGCCAGGTGGCATCAATAGATACCTACGTCATTAATTTGCTCACTTGCCTTTCATTATTCGCTGTCCACTCATCTGTCCTCACTTCGTATTCATTGCTCGCTCCCTCAAGTATAGAGACACTCATAAGTAATGTTTCCTGTGCTAGTTTTCCTCTGTATGTAGAATCGCAATATTTGTATGCACCTTTTTATCACTGTGTGGAAAGCAGTATGTTGCGGTAAGCAGAGGTGAATAGTGTGAGAAACCGTGCCCACTTCACTTCAGGCTATTAGGAACACTCTCTTGTAGGAAAGTGGGTTTCTGGTTGCAGTAACCCACCTACACACTATTTGCCAGGTTTCTGATGCACTTTGACTTGATGTGTCCTGTGTCCCTGCCAATCAGGTTTCCAGGGCACTATGCTCTCTCCCAAAATGGTACCCTTTTGCGCCCGATTGTCACCTCTCTGGCCACATTTAAGTCCCTTGGAAAAAGTATAATGGGTACCAAGGACACTGTGCCCAGGGAAGCCCTCTATGGTCTGCAAAAACAACAATTGATGGACAGAATGCAGAACAAATTCATACATTCACCCCAGTACAGAGATCTGGGCCTAAATCCATCGTTTTTTTGCACTCCACAACACCCCAGTTCAGACATGGCTATATGCAAATCAGCCTTGACCCTGTGCCTCATGGGAACAGTCCAGACCGAACTGCCAAGCCATGTCTTTCCTGGACCAGAATTAAGCATCCTAGGACCGGTTTCTGGCTATCAGCCGTCTTCAGCCAGGATAGCTTGACTCCAGTGGTGTGGAGAGCATGGGACTCACATCTGAGCATACCCATCCCACTCGGGGTGACACATGCAAAACCAACAATTGATGGACAGAATGCAGAACAATGTCATACATTCACCCCAGTACAGAGATCTGGGCCTAAATCCATCGGTTTTTTGCACTCCACACCACCCCAGTTCAGACATGGCTATATGCAAATCAGCCTTGACCCTGTGCCTCATGGGAACAGTCCAGCCCGAACTGCCAAGCCATGTCTTTACTGGACCGGAATCAAGCATCCTAGGACCGGTTTCTGGCTATCAGCTGTCTTCAGCCAGGATAGCTTGACTCCAGTGGTGTGGAGAGCATGGGACTCACGTCTGAGCATACCCATCCCACTCGGGGTGACAAATGCAAAAACAACAATTGATGGACAGAATGCAGAACAATGTCATACATTCACCCCAGTACAGAGATCTGGGCCTAAAACCATCGTTTTTTTGCACTCCACTCCACCCCAGTTCAGACATTGCCATATGCAAATCAACCTTGACCCTGTGCCTCATGGGAACAGTCCAGCCCGAACTGCCAAGCCATGTCTTTCCTGGACCAGAATCAAGCATCCTAGGACCGGTTTCTGGCTATCTGCCGTCTTCAGCCAGGATAGCTTGACTCCAGTGGTGTGGAGAGCATGGGACTCACGTCTGAGCATACCCATCCCACTCAGGGTGATGAATGCAAAAACAATTATTGATGACAGAATGCAGAACAATGTCATACATTCACCCCAGTACAGAGATCTGGGCCTAAATCCATGGTTTTTTTGCACTCCACACCACCCCAGTTCAGACATGGCCATATGCAAATCAGCCTTGACCCTGTGCCTCATGGGAACAGTCCAGCCCGAACTGCCAAGCCATGTCTTTCCTGGACCGGAATCAAGCATCCTAGGACCGGTTTCTGGCTATCAGCCGTCTTCAGCCAGGATAGCTTGACTCTAGTGGTTAGGAGAGCATGGGACTCACGTCTGAGCTTACCCATCCCACTCGGGATGACAAATGCAAAAGCAACAATTGATGGACAGAATGCAGAACAATGTCATACATTCACCCTAGTACAGAGATCTGGGCCTAAATCCATTGTTTCTTTGCACTCCTCACCACCCCAGTTTAGACATGGCCATATGCAAATCAGCCTTGACCCTGGCCTTATGGGAACAGTCCAGCCGGAACTGCCAAGCCATGTCTTTCCTGGACCAAAATCAGGCATCCTAGGACCGGTTTCTGGCTATCAGCTGCCTTCAGCCAGGATAGCTTGACTCCAGTGGTGTGGAGAGCATGGGACTCACGTCTGAGCATACGCATCCCACTCGGGGTGACAAATGCAAAAACAACAATTGATGGACAGAATGCAGAACAATGTCATACATTCACCCCAGTACAAAGATCTGGGCTTAAATCCATGGTTTTTTTGCACTCCACACCACCCCAGTTCAGACATGGCCATATGCAAATCAGCCTTGACCCTGTGCCTCATGGGAACAGTCCAGCCCGAACTGCCAAGCCATGTCTTTCCTGGACCAGAATCAAGCATCCTAGGACCGGTTTCTGGCTATCAGCCGTCTTCAGCCAGGATAGCTTGACTCCAGTGGTGGGGAGAGCATGGGACTCACGTCTGAGCATACCCATCCCACTAGGGGTGACCAATGCAAAAACAACAATTGATGGACAGAATGCAGAACAATGTCATACATTCACCCCAGTACAGAGACCTGGGCCTAAATCCATCGTTTTTTTGCACTCCACACCACCCCAGTTCAGACATGGCCATATGCAAATCAGCCTTGACCCTGTGCCTCATGGGAACAGTCCAGCCTGAACTGCCAAGCCATGTCTTTCCTGGACCGGAATCAAGCATCCTAGGACCGGTTTCTAGCTATCAGCCGTCTTCAGCCACGATAGCTTGACTCCAGTGGTGTGGAGAGCATGGGACTCACGTCTGAGCATACCCATCTCACTCGGGGTGAAAAATGCAAAAACAACAATTGATGGACAGAATGCAGAACAATGTCATACATTCACCCCAGTACAGAGATCTGGGCCTAAATCCATCTCTTTTTTTGTATTCCACACCACCCCAGTTCAGACATGGCCATATGCAAATCAGCCTTGACCCTGTGCCTCATGGGAACAGTCCAGCCCGAACTGCCAAGCCATGTCTTTCCTGGACCGGAATCAAGCATCCTAGGACCGGTTTCTGTCTATCAGCCGTCTTCAGCCAGGATAACTTGACTCCAGTGGTGTGGAGAGCATGGGACTCACGTCTGAGCATACCCATTCCACTCGGGGTGACAAATGCAAAAACAACAATTGATGGACAGAATGCAGAACAATGTCATACACTCACCCCAGTACAGAGATCTGGGCCTAAATCAATCGTTTTTTTGCACTCCACACCACCCCAGTTCAGACATGCTCATATGCAAATCAGCCTTGACCCTGTGCCTCATGGGAATGGTCCAGCCCGAACTGCCAAGCCATGTCTTTCCTGAACTGGAATCAAGCATCCTAGGACCGGTTTCTGTCTATCAGCCGTCTTCAGCCAGGATAACTTGACTCCAGTGGTGTGGAGAGTATAGGACTCACGTCTGAGCATACCCATCCCACTCGGGGTGACAAATGCAAAAACAACAATTGATGGACAGAATGCAGAACAATGTCATACATTCACCCCAGTACAGAGATGTGGGCCTAAATCCATCGTTTTTTTGCACTCCACACCACCCCAGTTCAGACATGGCCAAATGCAAATCAGTCTTGACCCTGTGCCTCATGGGAACAGTCCAGCCCGAACTGCCAAGCCATGTATTTCCTGGCCTGGAATCAAGCATCCTAGTACCGGTTTCTGGCTATCAGCCGTCTTCAGCCAGGATAGCTTGACTCTAGTGGTTTGGAGAGCATGGGACTCACGTCTGAGCTTACCCATCCCACTCTGGGTGACAAATGCAAAAACAACAATTGATGCACAGAAAGCAGAACAATGTCATACATTCACCCCAGTACAGAGATCTGGGCCTAAATCCATCGTTGTTTTGCACTCCACACCACCCCAGTTTAGACATGGCCATTTGCAAATCAGCCTTGACCCTGTGCCTCATTGGAACAGTCCAGCCTGAACTGCCAAGCCATGTCTTTCCTGGACCGGAATCAAGCATCCTAGGACCGGTTTCTGGCTATCAGCCGTCAACAGGCGGGATAGCTTGACTCCAGTGGTGTGGAGAGCATGGGACTCAGGTCTGAGCATACCCATCCCACTCGGGGTGACAAATGCAAAAACAACAATTGATGGACAGAATGCAGAACAATGTCATACATACACCCCAGTACAGAGATCTGGGCCTAAATCCATCGTTTTTATGGACTCCACACCACCCCAGTTCAGACATGGCCATATGCAAATCAGCCTTGACCCTGTGCCTCATGGGAACAGTCCAGCCTGAACTGCCAAGCCATGTCTTTCCTGGACCGGAATCAAGCATCCTAGGACCAGTTTCTCGCTATCAGCCGTCTTCAGCCAGGATAGCTTGACTCTAGTGGTGTGGAAAGCATGGGACTCACGTCTGAGCATACCCATCCCACTCGGGGTGACAAATGCAAAAACAACAATTGATGGACAGAATGCAGAACAATGTCATACATTCACCCCAGTACAGAGATCTGGGCCTAAATCCATTGTTTTTTTGCACTCCACACCACCCCAGTTCAGACATGGCCAAATGCAAATCAGTCTTGACCCTGTGCCTCATGGTAACAGTCCAGCCCGAACTGCCAAGCCATGTATTTCCTGGCCTGGAATCAAGCATCCTAGTACCGGTTTCTGGCTATCAGCCGTCTTCAGCCAGGATAGCTTGACTCCAGTGGTGTGGAGAGCATGGGACGCACGTCTGAGCGTACCCATCCCACTATGGGTGACCAATGCAAAAACAACAGTTGATGGACAGAATGCAGAACAATGTCATAGATTCACCCCAGTACAGAGATCTGGGCCTAAATCCATTGTTTTTTTGCACTCCACATCACCCCAGTTCAGACATGGCCATATGCAAATCAGCCTTGACCTTGTGCCTCATGGGAACAGTCCAGCCTGAACTGCCAAGCCATGTCTTTCCTGGACCGGAATCAAGCATCCTAGGACCGGTTTCTGGCTATCAGCCGTCAACAGGCGGGATAGCTTGACTCCAGTGGTGTGGAGAGCATGGGACTCAGGTCTGAGCATACCCATCCCACTCGGGGTGACCAATGCGAAAACAACAATTGATGGACAGAATGCAGTACAATGTCATACATTCACCCCAGTACAGAGATCTGGGCCTAAATCCATCGTTTTATTGCACTCCACACCACCCCAGTTCAGACATGGCCATATGCAAATCAGCCTTGACCCTGTGCCTCATGGGAACAGTCCACCCTGAACTGCCAAGCCATGTCTTTCCTGAACCGGAATCAAGCATCCTAGGACCGGTTTCTGGTTATCAGCCGTCTTCAGCCAGAATAGCTTGACTCCAGTGGTGTGGAGAGCATGGGACTGACGTCTGAGCATACCCGTCCCACTCGGAGTGACAAATGCAAAAACAACAATTGATGGACAGAATGCAGAACAATGTCATACATTCACCCCAGTACAGAGATCTGGGCTTAAATCCATCGTTTTTTTGCACTCCACACCACCCCAGTTCAGACATGGCCATATGCAAATCAGCCTTTACCCTGTGCCTCATGGGAATAGTCCAGCCCGAACTGCCAAGCCATGTCTTTCCTGGACCGGAATCAAGCATCCTAGGACCGAATTCTGGCTATCAGCCGTCTTCAGCCCGGATAGCTTGACTCCAGTGGTGTGGAGAGCATGGGACTCACGTCTGAGCATACCCATCCCACTAGGGGTGACCAATGCAAAAACAACAATTGATGGACAGAATGCAGAACAATGTCATACATTCACCCCAGTACAGAGATCTGGGCCTAAATCCATGTTTTTTTTGCACTCCACACCACCCCAGTTCACACATGGCCATATGCAAATCAGCCTTGCCCCTGTGCCTCATGGGAACAGTCCAGCCCGAACTGCCAAGCCATGTCTTTCCTGGACCGGAATCAAGCATCCTAGGACCGAATTCTGGCTATCAGCCGTCTTCAGCCAGGATAGCTTGACTCCAGTGGTGTGGAGAGCATGGGACTCACGTCTGAGCATACCCATCCCACTAGGGGTGACCAATGCAAAAACAACAATTGATGGACAGAATGCAGAACAATGTCATACATTCACCCCAGTACAGAGATCTGGGCCTAAATCCATGTTTTTTTTGCACTCCACACCACCCCAGTTCAGACATGGCCATATGCAAATCAGCCTTGACCCTGTGCCTCATGGGAACAGTCCAGCCCGAACTGCCAAGCCATGTCTTTCCTGGACCGGAATCAAGCATCCTAGGACCGGTTTCTGGCTATCAGCCGTCTTCAGCCAGGATAGCTTGACTCCAGTGGTGTGGAGAGCATGGGACTCACGTCTGAGCATACCCATCCCACTCGGGGTGACAAATGCAAAAACAACAACAATTGATGGACAGAATGCAGAACAATGTCATACATTCACCCCAGTACAGAGATCTGGGCCTAAATCCATTGTTTTTTTGCACTCCACACCACCCCAGTTCAGACATGGCCATCCCCTTTTGTACCGCTTTGTCGCCATAAGTTGGCAGGGTATGTCAGACGTGAGTCCCTTGCTCACTTTGCCACTGGATTCAAGAAAGCCTGTCTGAAGATGGCTGTAATGCCAGAAACCGGTCCTAGGACGCTTGATTCCGGTCCAGGGAAGGTATGTCTTGGCAGTTCGGGCTGGACTGCTCCCATGAGGCACAGGGTCAGACTGATTTGCATATGGCCATGTCTAAACTGGGGTGGCAGAGTGGGCTAAAGAACGGTGATGGATCAAACCCAGATCTGTTGGCTGGGTGTGAGTGTTTGATTGGTTCAGATGCTCCGACCATCACCACCCCCTTTTGTACCGCTTTGTCGCCATAAGTTGACAGGGTATGCTCAGTTGTGAGTCCCTTGCTCACTTTGCCACTGGATTCAAGCAAGGCTGGCTGAAGACCGCTGTAATGCCAGAAACCGGTCCTAGGACGCTTGTTTCCGGTCCAGGGAAGGCATGGCTTGGCAGTTCGGGCTGGACTGTTCCCATGAGGCACAGGGTCAGACTGATTTGCATATGGCCGTGTCTAAACTTGGGTGGCAGAGGGGGGGGGGGGGGTAAAGAACGGTGATGGATCAAACCCAGATCTGTTGACTGGGTGTGAGTGTTTGATTGGTTCAGATGCTCCGTCCATCTCCTCCACCTTTTGTACCTCTATGGTCTGCAGCACATATTGTGCCACCCTTAAAGGCCCTATACCTTAACACACACACACTGCCATTGCAGGCTGTGCGTTTTGGTGCAGAGAAAAGTGAAGAGTCGACATGGCACACCTGTATGCCATGCATGCATCCCACTGCCTATGGTACAGGTCAGCCAACCCTCTAGCTGGGTGCACTATACCACTGGTGAGAGTACAGTTACATGAGCACTGTACCCCTACAGTGTTAAGTCCATTCTTAGACATTTTAAGTGAAGTGAAGCCATATAGATTATATAGTCTGGGAGTTTGTCATTACGAACTCCACAGCACCATAATGGCTTTACTACATTCTGGGAAGTTAGGTATCAAACTTCTCAGCATAATAAACCCACACTGATGGCAGTGTTGGGATTTATTATACCATGCACTCAGAGGGCATCTTAGAGATGCACCCTGAAAAAGAGAACAGCCTATGGTGGGTTCCCTAACTGGTAACCACCAGCCTGCCATCACAAGACATGTTTCTGGACCAATGGGATGGGAGCCTTTGCTTCCTCAGCCCAAAAACTAAGCCTTTCCTGGGCGGAGGTGGTCACACCTCCCCCAGGTTATCTGTGGTAGGGGAGCTTCAAAGGCCTTCCACCTTTGTAACATGACCCCGAGCCTCTCCTGCTATCATGAGCTGGCCCTCTTCCTGTCTCTCCCCTTTTCGGTGGGAGGCCAGGCAGGAGAAATTAGAACAACCCAAAAGGTGTGCCCACCTATGCCAACCCCACCCCTCAGGTGGGAGAGGCGAGGTGAAGCTCACCCTTCAGTGCCCACCATCTTGCAGATGGCAGGCACTCTCCAATCAGTGTTAGGGATTGTGCCCCCTCTCCCACATAGGGTGAGCACACCAAGGGTGTAGTCACCCATAGGTCAGAGTTTTATTGGTACCTGACGCAGAGACCCATAAAATGCCCCCTAAATGCAGTATTTAGGGGGCAGTCCTGAACCCAGGATGCAGATTCCTGATACCTACGAAGAAGAAGGATGAAAGAAGACGGCCAGCAGAGGAGAATGCAGAGAAGAACTGGCTTGGCCTCAGCCCTACTGGCCCGCCTGCAGTTTCCTGAGATTCTGCGCCAAAGATGGCCTTGTCCTGCAGCCAGCAATCTCCAGAACTCCTGTGAGGACTGACTCCCTACAACAAAGACCGGATCTCCAGCAGCTCTGTTCAAAAGAATCACTAAAGAAATACTCAGAGCCTGCTGAGGACAAAGAAACCTGACGCCTGGAACAACCACTGCACCTGACGCCTACGGCCTGTGTCTTGAGGTTGATGTTGATATCAAACGAATTAACACATCATCCTAACTTGGGGAAGATCTGAAAATGTCTGAGTAAAGATTTCATTTAAATACAAACATCTCAGAGCAGATGGTCCTTCCCTTTGAAGCCTTATATTTCTGATTGACTGATTGTTATGAATTAATCACGTGTGATAGTAATTGTGGCCACAAATGATTAAAATCTCACCAATTTTTCAAATGGGATGTTAACTGATTAACAGAGGGGTTTTTCATAATAGGATCCAAAACTTGAAATGCATAATTCTGAAGGGGAGTATAAATAACCATAACACTATTGTTATTAAATGAATATTTTCAACATTGTATTTATATGAAAGTTATAGTAGTAACAGCTAATTTTTAATTTAGTTTCTTGTGTGTTATTATAACCTCTTCTTTAGGGTGTAAAATTTTAAATAGTACTAATACTCATATTAACTTAAATCCTGAGCATCACATAGTGCCCTCTGCAGCTTTCTTGTTTTTTATACTTCTTAGCAATTTGTCCATTTTCTACATACTTTAATAATCATCTATAATGAGGACTTTCAGTTATCAGGTTGCTGCAGTCACTTAATACACCCTCTATTTCTAGGTAATTTGTACTTAATAGTTGCCAACACAAGTTTTTCCGGATATAAATTCAAACAGTTTGACTAGGTGTTCATCACACCAAGATCACATCTCCTTCGTGCCACTATCTCATCACAGATCATAGACTGTTTTGACTTAAAAGAAATATAACAATCAGAGCGAAGGAGCTAACTTTTTCTTTCAGGTATATTTTTTCCAGGGTAGAATGTTGTCTTTGCCTGCCAAAAATTGTGAGAGGTCTAATTAATAATCATAAGGTGATTTTTACACTTTCCCTGGGAGCACTAAGAACTGAGTACTGATCATTGCAATTCAAAATGCTGGTAATTATAGGTCTGTGGTTGTCTCCACAATTTTGTTTACACCTAAAACAATGGTGGGCTTGCTTTATGAGAAATAATCAAAAATGGTAGAGTGAAAGCCCCAAATTAGCTTTTCTACAAATAGCTTCCTACCTAGCACCTGAATCCGCCCTCTAAAGTACCTTATCAGATATTGATCCTTTAGGTCCTTAAACCTTGAATTTAAGTATGGCATGTGCTGTCTTATGAGCATTTCATCAAATTTTTTCACCCCTTATACATTTCATGTTGTTTTTCATCAGCAATGAATAGTATGTTTGGGTTGCTCTTCCTCAGAGGATCAAGAATGCTGTTTCCCCTTTGCTGCTCTGTTGCTGATAATCTGCTGTCCAGTGCTATTGAAGATCAGTGAATACTTCTATCTTTTTATGCTTCTAATGTGCATTGACCATTCCCAGAGCTAAAATCCTTTCAGTCATAAACTATTGCCGATATTGAGTGCACCAGAAACAAAATGACTGAAAGTGGTATTATAATGGCCATTTGGGGACGGATTAGAGCCAAAGGCCTAATATGTATAGCATGAGTCCATTTTGTCTGGATTCTGATACTTGTATGGTTGTTGACTTCACTCAAACTTCAAAGTGCTGCTGGTTATGAAATAGAGGTGTTTGTCAGTGACAAATAGCCTGGGGCCATTTTGTAACAAACTCCTCACTTAAACAGTTATTTACTAACTATAACTAACTGATTGCTCATTATGTCACTTTCCTCACTCACCTCATTTAATCCTTGTTAGTTTATATATTTCTTCACTCATTCTTCCTCATTATCTTCTCTACTCACTCTAAACTTACTCCTCTGTGTCTCTCATGCTCTTAACTCTGACAACATCTCACAGATCTTTTTACTTTCTGATGGACACTTCTACCTGCAAATTCCTCATCTTTTTGAATATCCCCAGTGCCAATCAGGATCCGGAAACTCTTCAATAGCTCTCCTATGCAAATATGATGTGCTGGCTCCACTTCATTGCCATAAGTGGCATCACTGCGAAGTCACTAGAGCCATAAAATTCACCTTTAGGAGTGCTGACATCAGTTTCCTTCTTTGTGCTACACCTGTACATTCTGGAGCACTCCAAACTCTTCTCAGGAGTGTTGATGTCATGGGCGATTTCTTAAAAAATATAAAAAGTTTGGTTACAGTTACCTCACGATGATACCAGCCGAGCGGTATGGCTTTAAACCATACAGAGATTGTAATGGCCAAATCTCCATCAGAAATCCTGCAACATGTGCCTCTGGTGCCTGGGATTTGACCACGACCCACAGGCCTGCAAATCATGTCAGTGTATGCATCCAAAGGTGAATAAAGAACAAGAGGCAAAGATGTTTATGGCCTAGCACAAGACAAGCATTGGGGACGACAAAATCGAGACAGTGATTGAAGTTGCTGCAGTAGCCATCTTCATCAAAGTCACCAAAGAAAAATTTATAGAAGAGGCATGAGTCTCTCCGACATACTTCAAGAAGTAAGTCTCCACAACCCAGACTTTGCCACATTCAATGTCGTACAAGGAACCAATGGTAGTCCCCATGGAGTCTATGGCGCATGTGGTTTCTTCAGACCTGCAGCTGGCTTCGGAGTCAATTTTTCTGCATCATCGATCCGAAGGCCCATGGCCAGTCAGCTTTGCCCATATTTTCCGATATGTTGGATGGAGGACCCTTCAGCATCCCTGAGTGACATGATAAGCATTTTGAGCAGATCTGTGGTCCCTTCTAGAGTGCTCGCTGGTCCCACAGGCCCAATGACTTGCTCTTGTCGAGCACTGGAAGGCTACCAGCGTCATTCCACTCAACGCTCTTTTCACCCTTTTTTCCCTAGCCCGCATTATCATGGTCAGCAACACAGACTCAGTGCCACCACAGCATTCGGGATCAGCTCCGCGGCTACCACCTCCACTGAACAGCCCTTCTTACTCGCCTTCAGCGCCAGACCAAAACACCTCTCTGGTGCCACAGATGACGTCTCTAATTCCACTAACGCCACTGACAATACCCTGGTGCTGCTACTATTGATTCTTCCACCTCTTCTGACTCCACCAGTTCAGCTGACCACTCGAACAGACTCTCTTCCATTTATTAACCATCAACTTTATCGCTCCAGGAGAGGCCAAAGGTTAATAGAAGAAGGCAGTTTCTTTTTTGGGGCTCAGATCTAAATGCAGATGATTAGGATGGTTAGTATACACTGGACCTGGACTTTACAGGCCTGAAAGATGCAAGTGGTATTGACACTTCACCAGAGAGGGAGCTTCTCTCTCTAACGGGTTTGCCCCTACCAGAGGTTCATTCATACCACTCGGTCATTAGAAGAGTCGCTAATACCTCCAAGTGCCGTCCATAGAAACAAAGATCAGACCCCCTTATTGAGGTTGTACATTTAACCCCTCATACAGTAGAATTGTTACTTCCTTTCAATAAGGCCCTAACAGAACATAGTCTAGCTATTTGAAAAAAACAATAACTTCTACTGAGATTTCAGGAACCGATACCTGACACTATAAGCCATTTCCAGGAGGTCCCACCTTCCTCTCGTCTCACCCATCCCTGGAGAGCCTAGTAGTGCAAACTTGTTATTTTTCCAAGCTAACACCTGGTGCCTTTCCCACAACATAATCTGAGGTTTTAGCATGGGATTTACTTTTGGGACCATCAGCAATACACCCAACAGCAGCACCAACAACAGGGGATCTTCCCTCTACAAATAGTAGAGAGGACAAAGCAAGGTAACACCTGATGCCTTTCCCACAATATAATCTGAGGTTTCAGCAGGGGATTTACTTTTGGGGCCATCAGCAATACACCCAACAGCAGCACCAACAACAGGGGATCTTCCCTCTACAAATAGTAGAAAGGACAAAGCAAGGGAAGAACAGATGCTCTACCCCTTTCTCCCTCCTCCTCTTCTTCCCCAACCACTACAGGGAAACAGCCATAGTTACCCTTGTCCGAACACACACAGTCATTTTGGGGACAGACATCCCATTTTCACACGTTTGGACCCCTCAGACCTTTCACAAGTTTTGAGGATTCCAGACCTTTGGGTCTTGTAGATTGTGGAAAGGAGTATGGCCTATCCTTCCAGCAGAACCCCCAACCATCTCTTCCAGTTACCAGTACTCCTGCCAGACCATCTGACTGTCCTTCAGCAAGAGGTTCTGACCTTACTAGTAATGGGTACTGTGGAGTGTGTTCCAGAGCAGGAGAGGGGCTAGTGATCCTGTCCCTAGCTCTGGATCTTCTAGCACTGGAAATGGAAGTCTAGATTGTGTCTGTTGACCTGCTCCTGCAAGATATCTACTTCCACCTTCCTATCCTGCGGATACACAGGAATTTTCTATGCTTCATGGTCCGATCTGAACACTATTAGTTTGCTGTTCTCCCATTTGACCTCACTTCGCTCCTCCAGTCTTCACAAAAGTGGTGGTGGTAGATTCAGACCTTCACAGGTGGCAATTAATTCCAGAATTCCTTTACCGGGATAACTGGCTCCTAAAAGCCAACTCACCAGGGATGTGTCCTACCATTTGCACACAACTGACAAGTTGTCGGTCAATATGAACTTTTCCATCAACAATCCTATGTCTCCCCTAGTTCCCTTACAGTGCATCCGGAGGCATATTTATCAAAGTTTTGCATTGCCCTTTCACCGCGCAAGGCAGTGCAGGGCTACACAAAACTAGAATGAGATTTACCAAGCCTGGCTAGATTAACAAAAGGCTGCGCAAGTCATTGCCTTGCTCTACTCTGCCCTGACAAGGCGTTCCATGGGTGAAGCTTGGATGTTTCTATGCATCCATCCATTGATTTTGGTGCATTCCCCGAATAAATCTGGGAATGTGTCAACATTCTACACCTTCCCAGGGGAGGTACAGCGAGGAGAAATATGTCTATATATGTCTATATATTCTGAGTGGAGAGGTGTGGCTCACTGGTTAGAGGCGGCAGACCCGAGAGCAGAGAACGGCCCGGGACCAGGGTTCGATTCCCGACGCGGCAGGGTCTTGGACCAGGATCAGCGGACTGATAATTCTCGCATCGGTGCCTACTCCGACCAGAGATCACACTCGGCAACTCTGGGCATTATCTTGCCTCATCTCCACAACGGCCCCACACAAACGCCGGGGATGCCTGGTTTCACCTTGGAGACCCCCAGGAGGGACTATCTCACAGGGAAAGCCAGGACAGGTTCCCCAGCGGTCTATAGCGCTACGAGGCCTGCGGTGCGGGTAGCAGGGCGCTTTACAAGACACAATTTACAATTTACAATTTATTGTTTCCGCTTTCTAAGTGTTCGGCATTCTGCAACACACTTAGTTGAGCGAAGTGTCTTTCAGCGTTGTGTTTGTGCAGGAAGATGCCCCTTCCTGCACAAAAACAATACTGCACCCCTGTGCAAGGGTGCCTGCTCAGGTGCAAGCAGTGCATGTTGCGCCATCACAAACAGAGGACAGGAATATGCCAAATAATGTTAAATATGGCACATTCCTTCTCTCTCCCTTTTGTGCAGAGCAGCAAGGTATCTTGCAGCAATGCTTTGCTTGAAGACGTGATAAATTGGAAGGGTTGGGATGGTATACCATTGCAAATTGAGCCTTCCCTTCTTCTCAGAAGGTTCACAACATCCAGGCTATGATTGTGATGTTTCAAAATGGAGCGATTGTTCCAGTCCTGATGGTCTTATGCCGCTTCGATCTGCAATCCTCCTTCATCCTTCTGATCACCTATGCATGCTGACACATGAGGGCACTCCGATGATGTCTTTGCAGACAGTGGTTCAAGCACCTTGGAAACATTTTAGTGGCCTTACAGTGGTAGAGGATGGACAGCAATCTATCCCAAGTAAGTCCATTTCACTCTATCCCTCCGGTGGCAACAGTTATCACTGATGCCTCCACTTTAGAGTGGGTAATATATCTGGAAGAATGTGAGCTCAGAAGTCCATGGTCCCTAGATGAACGGAGATTGCTCATTAACCTCTAGGAATTACAGGTCATAATTTTGGCACTCAAGGTCTTCCTCCATTCCCTCAGTGATCAGTGTTTTCAGATCTTGATGGACAATAAACTATGTAGTATATCATCAAGCAGGGGTGGGTAGGGTCATACCTCTCTACCAAGAAGCTCTGAGACTCTAGTCTTGGGTTCAGGAACATTAGATTTGCCTGGTGGCACATCACCTTGCAGGTGTGCTCAATGTGCTAGTGGATAGTTTCAGTAAGAATCATCTTGCCAACCACAAGTGGCATCTGGAATCGGAAGTAATCCAGGACATATTCCAGCCTGGAGGACTCCTGATATTGACCTATGTGCCACTCACGAGAACGCTCAATTCCTGAAATTCTGTGACCTCTAGTTTCCGATGCAGGGAGCATTGGGGGACATGTTTCAGTTGAAGTTGAACTTTTCGCTCCATTATGTGTTTCCTTCCATATCCTTGATTGCTCAAATTCTGAGGAAATGTTTTCTTGATCAGGCCCAAGTAATCCTCATTGCCCCCAGATTTGCCACAAAGGGTGTAAAATGTAGACCTTATTCGCTTCTCCCTGTGCCCTCCGCTCTGTCTCCCTCACAGAGTAGACCTCTTGTTGCAGTCACATGGCGGGTTCTCCATCCCAACTGCTAAAGGCTCCACCTGTCTTTCTAGAGATTTAACGGGCAACATGAGATCTCTTTCTTTACCTTCTGAAGGTGTGGATATTAATTTATGTGCCCACAGTCATGTCACCAAGATAGTGTTCTGAGGCAGATGGAATTCATTTACCAATTGATATGTAGACAGCTTAGTAGACCCTCTTCAGGTTCATCTGTCTAACATCTTAGGTTTGTCCTTTCACTAGCTCAGCAGTGGGGCGCAGTGGGTACTGCTAAAGCTCACTTATCAGACTTTTCGGCTTTTCTTTGTTTACCTGACCAGCTGTCCCTTTTCAAACCATCCATACTTATGAGGTTCTTAAAGGGACAATTAACAAGTTTCCACCAATCCCTTTTAGGATGCCTCAATTGGGCTACAACTTGGTTCTCATGTTTCTTTTATTTTCCCCTTTTGAACTATTACATAGTTGTCCTTTACGTTACTCACATTTAAGGCAGTCTTCCTGATCACTAACACATCAGCTAGACGTGTTAGCAAATTGCAAGCTTTTAGTGTCAAACATATATTCATTTCTTTCAGTCCTAACAGATTGGTGTTAAGAACCAAGGCTGCCTTACTGCCATGCAGACTCCCAACCTTCTTCACTCATCCACAGGCAACCAAGTAAGAACAGAGACTGCATCGTCTTGATCATAAGAGAGCAGTTAGCTTCTACGTGGACAGAACATGCGAGTTAAGGCTAGATGATCAGCTGTTTGTGGGCTATATGGGGAAGGTGAAAGGCAAGAAAGTGCATAAGAGGACATTATCAAGATCGATAATCCTATGAATTACGATGTGCAGTGCTCTGGCTAACAAAGAGCCATCAGAAAGTATTCAAGCTCATTCCACCAGAGCAAGTTTTGTACTTCTGCAATGGCAACAGGAGTTCCGATAGCACACATCTGCAAAGTGGTGAGTTGGGTGTCCCTCTACACTTTTGCGTAGCATTACCATTTGAACTCAGAAGGGAGAATGGAAAGTCATTTCGCTCGCTGGTTCCTTGAGAAGTTCTTGGTAAAAACAGCCATGCACCCACACCTTGTCTTGTGACTGTTGGGGGAATTTATTCAAAAGGTGAGGAATCTGCAAGAAGAGCAAATACGCCCTGGAAAGCTCTCTATCCACACACACAGAAATATGTATTTAATCAATCAATCAAATCAAGCTTTATTAGGATCATAAAAAATGTCCATAAAAGCATTCTATGAAATACAATAAAATCCATTTATAACCAAGAATATGCAAAAGAAACAACATCTTAACACAATTAAAATAAGCACAATCATTATACATGTATACCTATAATAATTCTTAGTTCAATTTTTCTAAGTGAACAAGTTCATTCCTTTGTTTTTTTGCTGACATTATTTAACAAATTACTGCATTGCAGACTGGTATTTTTTCCAAATTCCGTTAATAATTAAAAGAAGTTTTATAGGATTACAGGCAATTATCTTTAAAAATTGGACGGAGATACATTTTTCTAATTTCTATATAAAACTTTCAAAAGAGTAAAAATTGAAGGTTGCTTTGTTTGGATCTACCATCACACGGGCAGTTTAGAAGATTAGCACACCACTTGCCCCTTTTAGGAAAAGCAAAAAGATAGTGTAATGTATTCATCCGTAGTCTGGTTAGGTAGAATCTATGCTGTACCTTAGTTATAAATACGAGGTATGGCTGCAGACCCATGGCGATTGGTCCCTTAAGATAAGATATAGCAATTTTCTTAGAACCTGAAACCTCATCTCTTAAGGCTGTCCTAACATTCAGGAGACTCCTTTTCAAATCAACCTTACTGATGTGTTGTATGTCTTCAGGTTGATTTCCATTCAGGGGCAAGTTGCATTCTTCTAAGAGACCACTAATATAACTCAACCAAGGTATTTTCTTGCATCGGTCTTGGGACAAACAGTCTAAAATAATATCCCTCGTAAAGCGAGTTTCTTCCCTAGTCCAGATACGGTGCCACAAATTTAAGGCGGCTATGCTAATCAAATCGTGTATATATGGTGTTCCGGTTTCTCTATGCAAGATAATGAAAGGTGTTCCGGTTTCTCTATGCAAGATAATGAAAGGGGTGAAGGCCGGTACGGCTAACAAATGTCTTAAAAAGTTGTTTTCAAGAATTTGTAATGGCAAAGTATCCGTCTGGCCCCATAGTGCTCCCCCGTAACAACTCCCGGTGATGCACTTTGCTCCGTATAGCTTGAGAATCTCCCGTACGGATTTTTTACCAATTGTTTGGGAAAATCTAAAAATAGCCTCCACCAATTTCACAAATTTCAACTTGCATAGAGTTATATGTATATTCCAAGTACCTTTACTGTTAAAAAGAATCCCTAAGTAAGAAAATGTAAACATTCTCTCTATTAATGTCTCGTTAATATAATGTGATTTTGTTTTAATATTCTTTTTACCTTAGGACATAACCAAAGTCTTACTCAGGTTACTTTTTAAATGTTTTCCGTCATAAAACTAGTAAAATTGTCCATCATGGTCTGTAATCCGTTCGCTGTCCTTGAAATTAGGACAGCATCATCGACGTACAATAATAGGGGTGTTGCCCGCTTACCGATCATTGGGACATCTACCCCCAAATTCTGTCGTAAAATATCAATGCCATTTATATGAAGTGAAAACAGAAGAGGTGCAAGTGTGCAGCCTTGTCTTATTCCATGTGTAATATTAAAGTGCTTTGTGCATTCCCCATGTATTCCATAACATATATTTGCGGATAGACGAGCATAGATTTGAGATAAGAAACTAATAATATCCTCCGGGGCTCCCATCCCTCCCAATGTCTCCCATAAAATGCACTTGACAAATCTACAAAGCAAAGGTGCAAGGATCCTTCCCTAGCAAAGGTGTATTTTCCTATTATTGTTGTTGTAATACTTTATTCGATATAATCATATCATAAAAGTACAAACATTCAAGTTAATAAAAAATGGCATACATGATAAAAATGTACAATTCATAAGATAAAAAACAATAAAAATACTATTTACACTTTAAAAACAACTCTGATAGCGGTACTAAAGTGCAACAACGGTAATATACATGTGGGCTTTCTGTACATGCAGGATCTATACTTTATTAGTATTTAGCAATCTGGTGCGAGTAAGCCAGGCACTTGATAGGTACTTTGCAACTCCGCATACAACAAATAAAGATGTTGTATCGGTTAAGAGAATGCGGAGGGCTACCCTAAAATCTCTAACACCCAACTCCCTGCATACTGGCTTCAACCATCTCGATCTCGCCCTCTTGTATGCTTTGCAACCAAACAGAAAGTGTGGTAGGGATTCGGTCTCACATGGACAGCTTGGGCAGGTGCCATTTGAGACCCGCGTTCCTTTCCATCCCCTAATAAATTTGTTAAGGGGTAGTGTCCCATACCTCATTTAAAAAAGAATTGATCTGTCTTTTAGTATTTGGATGAAATCTAATAATGGTTCAAACCTCCTAGTGGGCTTATGCTCCAAAAATTGTGTGGTTAGAGCTCCACATTTTGTACTCTTCTGTTCCTCAGTGTGTACCCACTCCCAGTGCATTTTCTTAACAACTTGCTTTGGAGGAGGGGACTGTGAGGTCCAGGATTCAGCCAATCTCAGCTTCATGACCATTTGCCTCAATTTGTTTAGCCACTGGATCTTATTCACACTATTCAAGGATAGCAGTTCGTCCATCACCAGGGCGTAATTTGCTAGTTCTGAGGTCCTTCTCAGGCGCACCCAGAACAGCACAGGGCGAAGGCGTACTATGTCTAAAATCGAGCGTTTGCCCATATCATGAAAAAGGGGCTTCAATGGGGTTGAGATAGTAACGGCAACTAAGTCCCTTATAAACTTATTCTCGGCTCTAACCAGATCGGTGACATTTTCGCAGCCCCACCGTTCCGACCCATAGACTGCGGAGGACAGCACCTTCCCTTCATATACAGCTAGAGCCGGGGCTATAGGCCTGCTGACTGACATACGCTGACTCCTCAGAATGGCTCCCGAGACTCTCTTGAGGTTTAGCAGCATCTTGGCAACATGGGAGTCCCATTTCATTCTATTGTTAATCCTGATTCCCAGGTAGTCAAAATCCTCCTCCACCTCAAGAGGCGACCCGTTAAGGGTGAAATTAATTTTCTTTGCTTTTTTTGAAGGGGCAGCACCATTAACTTGGTTTTGGATGTATTAATGGTCAGCCCGCGTTCATCGTAAAATAGACTGAATCTGTCCAGTAGTTTCTCCAGCCCTGAGGGGGTTTTGGACAACAGGAGGGTGTCATCTGCAAAGAGGAGGGTTGGTGTTTTCTCCCCCGCCAGGACCGGAGCATCGGCATTGTCCTCCCTCAAATGGTCTACCACCCCATTGATAAAGAGGGAGAACAATGTCGGGCCATCACACAGCCCTGACGTACCCCCCTATTCACCTGTTAGCTGTCCCTCATTCCCCATCTAATTCTAGCATAATTATCTTCGTGAAGTTTAACTATAAACTCCAGGAGGTAACGCGGGAACTCCATTTCCAGCAGCACCCTCCAGAGTTTATCACGAGGCACCAAATCAAAGGCGCTTTTGAGGTCTATGAAGGTCAGATATAAATTCCCCTTCATAATGGTTACTGATTTCCAGTATATTTCCCAAAACCTGAAAACATGGTCCATAGTACCCACATTCTGGCGGAAACCCGCCTGGAAGTGGGACAGTATATTCCCCTCCTCTAGCCACATACCTACTCTATTTATAATGACCCTGCCAACTATTTTCTGAGCAGCGTCGATTAAACTAATCGACCTGTAGTTGGCAGGGTCCTCCCTATCGCCTTTCTTATGGATAGTAACAACTTCAGCACCCCTCCACGAGTCAGGGACAGGGTATCCATGAAGGATTCTATTCATTAGAGGAGCAATAAAATCAGACCACAGCTTAGGGTCATGTATATATAGATCGCCCGGTAACCCATCCGGGCCTGCCGCTTTAGAGGGTGTTATGCTCCTGATAGCATCAGAAACTTCTCGGGCTACAAAGGGTTCTACAGGTGTAGGTTCCTCATTAATAAAGTTATTTTGTACCCTCCATGATTGAACTAAATCATCTTCACCACAATACAGATTTGAAAAATGGGAATGCCATGGTTGCTCAGTTATATGGTTAGGGAGGGGCTCTACTTCTCTCCTGTCAAGTTTGTTTATCAAGTTCCAAAACAGGGTAGAGTTCTTCGAACTGGCAGCGATCTTAAGTTGTTGCCAATATTCTTCCTCCCAGTCCTTCTTTGCACTTTTGATGCAATCGCTATATTCCCTTCTAGCCGTCCTAACTGCTATAGCGTCCTTTCTCCTAATGGCGTTTGCTATAGCCCTTCTCTTTTCCCTACAACCTGTTGTATACCATAGGGTGCCACTTTTTGGTGGATTCTTCTTCCTTGGTCCACTAGTATCTCTTATAGTGAAGAATGAACCAATTTTCTCTATTAGACTCTTGTAAGAGTCTATAAAATTCAGACTTTGTTTGGTTGACTGGGCGGAGGTATGGGATAGGAGTTCCCTAGTTTCTGCCTCTACTAGTTCTTTAATACGGATCAAACTATCTTCTTGGCACATCACCCTGTTCCACTTTAATCTGTGTTTGCAATTAGATGGAACTACTTCTTTTGTGATCATAAGTGGGGCATTTAATGCTTCCCTCTCATTACCCCATCTTATTTCCATGCAAAGTGGATTATGATCGCTATCCTGTTACCGTCTGACTTCCATGTCAACTAGTCTGTTCCAGGAACCGTTATCGAGCAGAATGTAATCAATACGGGATGGACAACTAAATCGGTTATAGGTCATCATACCATTTGGGTCTGAGGTTGTCCTACCATTCAGGGCACGTAGGTTATATTCTAGTGTTAGGACATTTATTTGGATCGCTCTTGGCGTCCATTTTCTGATTGGCGCTATGGTTAGAGGCGGGATGGACTGTCTAGAATCCTCTTCATTAAGTCCCAGGAGATCTTCTTTGCTTAGGGGTTCATATGTACAGTTAAAATCTCCCCCTACAATAATGCTAGACAATGGGGGGATACCTGCTAGCACCACCTCGAGTAAGGCTATAGTGGGTGAAGTTTGACCTCCTGGGCAACCTCTAGCATAAATATTAAACAGCTCCATCGAGCTTCCAATATGGGAGCCCTTAGTGGAGATTTGTAGAATGTCCTGCAATGGTAAAGTATGCGCAGTAAGTGCCCAATTCAAAGCCACACTAAACCATACGTGCAGTCCTCCCGATTGGCGGCCTCTCCCTGAACTAATTGCCGGAATAAAGTGGGTGGAATATCCGCATTTATATAGGGGAGACATGCTCCATGTTTCCTTGAACATACAGATGTCGAACGTATCTATGAATTGGTTCCATTCTGGATTTGCCATATTTTTTTGAAGCCCCGCTATGTTCCAGGAAAACAATTTAATCATGTTTGTGTTTGTAACCCTCTCTGTGTGAACTACTTCTGAAGCTAGTCTTACAACTGCTGTTAGGGGATATTGAGCGTTGACCACTTCATTAGACCTTTCTTCCCCCGAGGAACAACCTCATCATTAATCTTCATAGCCTCCATATCTATAAGGCTTGTGGTGGAATTGGTCTGACCCTCAGGCTTGCACATATTGTGTGTTTGTCTTACACTATTCAGATAGTTATCCTTTAATGGTCAGTCTATGTTGTTTAGACCCGATGCGTCGTCGAGCCTAAATTTAGACCATAGAGGTGCATGTCTGATTTGTATGTTACAATTCCTAGGGGGGCATGTCCTACTAGGTTCTCTGCAATTGCTATGTTACCAAACTGTATCTCAATACAGTCTGTTGATGAACTAGGCAAGGAAATTCTTTTAACATTAATCATATCCTCCCTAATGACTGATCTGCACCCTCTCACGTGGCGAAGCCCGTGAATGGCTTTATTGCGTATGGATTCACTGTTCTCATAAGTGTTAGCAGCTCCAAGCTTGGTGACCCCAGTCATGTAGACAATACCACAAGGGGATCTGTATGGTGTGTTTATCTGTTTGTTACTCCAATTAGTTGTTTCAACCATGTCACTATAATATTTATTATCCCCCTGCAGGACCCTGCATTGTGTTATTGACCCCCTCAATTTTGCTACTTCGGCATATGAGCCCGAGGTGTTTTGCCTGGTGGGCATTTTAGCTAGGGGGTTATGAGCTGGGATTTTGGGTCGTAACTCTACTACAGTTTTGGAGACACATAATGGAGCTGTTAGTGTATTGGGTTTAGATAGGGCCGCTCCTGCTGTTTGGTTTGGTGGGGCCGATCGCAAGATAGGGGCTTTTACCAGGTTGTACGCTAACACTGGGTGTAGAGTGTTTGTTATGTGTAGTTCCTCCCGTTTTGTAAAGTCCATCATGAATTTCTTAATAATAGCTATATCCCTTTCTAGGCTTTCCATTTTCATCATGATTAAATTATTAAAATTCAAACATCTGGAGCATTCACCTGGACTATTCACAGCCTCCACAGTCCCCCCAGCCCTTGCGATAAGACCTCACTTAATTCCCTGGATTCCCCTTCCAACACTGAAAAGCGATTAGTACAAGTGATGCCCATTTCACATGCTATCACCTGCGAGGACCTGTCTATATTCCCAGTTGATATAGCTGGAAGTTCGGCATTAGCACTCATGTTTGCCCCTCTTAATGCCTCTGTAACATTTACCTCAATGGGGCAAGCAGGGTTAGAATGCATATCATCTACTGAGCACTTGGATGTTGGCCTTTTAGAAAAAATAGCTGGGATCACTTTGCTCTTTATCTGCAGTAAACCGTCGACCAGGGGATCAGGGTTATCCACATTTCTTAAGGATGGGGCCGTCAATAGAATGTCCTCAAAATCTTCAACAATAGATTCGATGCTTGACATAACACAATTAGCGGCAGCATGTAGCGACTTTTTTGACTTCTTCCTTTTTTTAGTTGTAATGGCAAGTGCTCCCCCCCTCCGTTACCTTCCTTTTACCCATTGCTAGCTACAACTTTCCCTGGTAAATGGGATAATATCCAACAACTCGAAGGTGGCCCAACACTATCTTGTGTATCAGGGAGCAGTGAACTTGACGAACAAGCACAGTACCTTTTTTTTTTATATGGGTGGTTCAAGTTCTCACATTAAGGGGCGGGGCCCTGCCCTGCCTCGGTCTGCCTAGGACAGCCGCAGATGGCCCCGCCCTTGTCCCGGACTTCTCCCGGCGCACTCCCGCGCGCGTCCCGCGGGACGAGGTTCCAAGGGATCCTTTATGCGCCTCGTGGCGCTTCCGTCTGACGTCCGCGGCGTCCTGGCCACTAGTGGGGCTGCTGGGAGGTGTAGTCACAGGAGTGGAAAGGGCCCGGCGGAGCCAAGCCCGGCCGGAGGAGCGAGTGGAGCAAAGCCCGGCCCACAGCTGCTGCCACAGGAATGCGGGGCTCGGCGGAGCCAAGCCCGGCCAAGATGATGAAGCAGAGCAATGCCCGGCCCTCCGGAGCGAGTACAAGCAACCGGTAAAGTTCCCCACGGACTCGGCACTCAAGGGTGCCTTTATGCACCTCCTGGCGCTTCCGTGTGACGTCCGCGGCGTCCTGGCCGCTAGTGGGGCTGCTGGGAGGTGTAGTCACAGGACTGGAAAGGGCCCGGCGGAGCCAAGCCCGGCCGGAGGAGCGAGTGGAGCAAAGCCCGGCCCACAGGTGCTGCCACAGGAATGCGGGGCTTGGCGGAGCCAATCCCAGCCAAGATGATGAAGCAGAGCAATGCCCGGCCCTCAGGAGAGAGTACAAGCAACAGGTAAAGTTCCCCCCGGACTCGGCACCAAGGGAGCCTTTATGCGCCTCTTGGCGCTTCCGTGTGTCGTCCGCGGCGTCCTGCCCGCTAGTGGGGCTGCTGGGAGGTGTAGTCACAGGAGTGGAAGGGGCCCGGCGGAGCCAAGCCCGGCCGGAGGAGTGAGTGGAGCAAAGCCCCTGCCCACAGGTGCTGCCACAGGAATGCGGGGCTCGGCGGAGCCAAGCCCGGCCAAGATGATGAAGCAGAGCAATGCCCGGCCCTCAGGAGCAAGTACAAGCAACAGGTAAAGTTCCCCTATTAGTTCTAAGCTCAGAAACTGTTCGACCGCCCCAACACCTCGTCTGAAGCCATACTGAGCTACAGATAAGATGTTCTTTTCTTCTACCCATTGCTCTAGCCTGGCCAACAGCATTCTTGCCATTACTTTAGAAGAAGAGCCAAGCAAAGATACTGATACAGAAAAGGGGGTGGTGATGAACAGAGTGTCTGAATTAAGCAGACCACTCTTACCCAGTCCACTGCACCATCCCAGCTCAGAACCTGGCTATATGCAAATCAGTCTGTCCCTGGCCCAGTGCATCATGGGAACAGGGCAGACTAAACTACCAAGCCAATTCTTCACCAGAAAGGAGACAAGCTACCGGGGGTCCTGATGGTGCAGTGAGAAAGGGATTCATGTCTGAGTATACCCTGCCACACCTATAGTGTTCACCATAAGCGTGGAAGGGTATACTCAGATGTGAGTCCCTAGCTCATTGCACCATCAGGATTCAAGCAAGCCGGGCCAAAGACAGCTGAAATGCCAGAAACCGGTCCCCGGTAGCTTGTTTCCTTCCCAGTATAAGAATTGGCTTGGTAGTTTGGTCTGCCCTGTTCCCATGATGCACTGGGCCAGGGTCAGACTAATTTGCATATAGCCAAGTTCTGGCTCTGAAGTCCAGTAAAGAGGTTCCCGCGAAGCGGGAGCTGTGAGCACCTTTATGCACCTCCGGGTGCGAGAGAATGGCGGCAGCGCCTCTTGGCGCGGTAATCAGGCAAAGCAGCGTGGGCTCTAAAGTCCAGTAAATATACTCACATAGAAATCTATATGCTAGTCAATCTTTTCTAAGTCTACACATATACTTTATGCACAGTAGCACTAGGGTTTCCTTACTCTTCATTTTCTTTTGAGAATCCCTTTTTTCCTTGAACATGTTTAAATGCTTGGAAATATTGTGTAGCAAGTGGGAGAAGTAACATTTGAAAAACATGTTTCACTGTTGAGTAATCTCTTCATCTATACCATCTCCGAAATTCCTTCCTATTCCCACTCTGGAAACAAATTTACTCCACCTCTTGTGAGAAGTGAATCTTAAATTGTTCCCCGGGTGGAAATTGGCAGAGAAAGTGTTTGTGGACAGTTACAAACTCACAAGTTTGCTGGCACACATATACTTTGTAAGGCAATAAAGCCCTTAAAATGTCTCTACATACCCACATAAAAATATTTATTCACATAGATATCGGTATGTTTTTTAATCTTTTTCCAAGTGTACACATGTACTTTGTGCGCATTAGCACTTTGTCTTTCTTTGAATTGAGATAAATGTATGCCATATAGACCAGGCCATTACATAGCCATAATTGTGATGGATAGGTGCACATATTTCCAAGATAAAATACAATGTAGTTCTCTTTGAGTTACACATTTGTAATATAGTGCTTAATCTGATAGACGCTTACTGTTAAAGAAATAATGATAATATGGTACTCTTAATTATGGATAAATTAACATGAACTTTTTCAATACAACATGACCTGAGCATCGATAACACCATCAAGACTAAGCATGGGTGCAAAATCTGTTCCGCTCGCGGTTTTTCGGCAAATTCGCGATCCGCGTATTCCCTTGAATTTGCCGAAAATCCACGAGCGGAACGGATCCGGGGGGCAAAAGTTCAAGCTTCAAGCTTGTAACTATTTTAGAACGGCGCCGGCAAGCTGCCAGCACCATTCTAAAATAGTTACTAAGTTAGCTTCAACAAGAAGCACTAATAGATAAAATGCAGGTGCTCGAGCACGTGCTTTATTTTATCTAATAGTGCTTCCTGATGAAGCTAACTTAGTAACTATTTAAGAATGGCGCTGGCAGCTTGCTGGCGCCATTCTAAAACAAAACAGGAGTGGGGCAGAGGGCAGAAGGTCACAGAGTGGGGCAGAGGGCAGAAGGGAACAGCAACAAGTGGAGCAGAGGGCAGCAGGGCACAACAACAAGTGGGGCAGAGGGCAGAAGGGCACAACAACGAGTGGGGCGGAGGGCAGAATGGCACAAGAACGAGTGGGGCAGAGTGCAGAAGGGCGCATCGCGGTCTCGCACAAAAAAAACCCCAGCGAACACGCAAAGCGCCCCGCGAACACGCCAAGCGCCCCGCGAACACGCAAAAATAAAAAAATCCGCAAATTCGTGAATTTTGCGGATCGCGAATTCGCAAATCCGCAAAATTTGCCCATCAAGACCATGCGCACAATCCACTCAGGCTCTCCGTCAGACCCATTCCCGCACCACGTCTTCAACAGAGCAAGCAGCTCCATTGAACCCCACCTGCGCAACGTCATCAATCTCTCCCTCGAGACCGCGACCTTCCCAGAGATCTGGAAACACGCCGGGATCAACGACCTAATCAAACAAGCATTTGCAATGCAATAGGTCTCGCATTAGGAAAGTTTGAGCTATTGGTATTGTAAATGACAAATTTTGTATTTATGTGTTGGTTTTGAAAATAGCTAAATTAATAGCTTTGTCATTTACAATGCCAATAGTTTTAGCTTTCGCAAATGTGACACCTATAGCATTTGTAATGCAATATGTGTTGTATTTACGTGACTTAGATGTATTGAAATTACAAATAACGAAGGCATTTTTTTAAAATAATTAATACTTAAATAAAAGTTATTGTAATGTATAATGGCAATAGCTTAAACTTTTGTAAATAACTTTTGTGAAGAATATGTTTGTGACATTTGTAACATTTGTAATAAAGCTTGAAACATTGAGAGAACATATTTGAACCAGTTGTTGTTGAATGGTTGCACAGATTGATGCTGTGGTGGCGCTGAGTGATGTTGTGGTGGCGACAAGTGATGCTGTGGCGTTCAGTGATGCTGTGGTAGCGCATAGTGATGTTGTGGTGCCCCTGAGTGATGCAGTGGTGCCCTGGAGTGATGCTGTTGTTGTGCGATAGATAGTTAGAGTGAGGGCGATAGATAGCTAGAGGGAGGAGGAAAGATAGATAGAGTGAGGGCGATAGATAGATAGAGGGAGGGCAATAGATAAAGGGAGGGAGGGCAATAGATAGAAGAAGGGAGGGCGATAGAGGGAGGGCGATAGATAGATAGATAGAGGAAGGGTGATAGATAGAGTGAGAGAGGGCGATAGATAGAGTGAGAGCGATAGATAGATAGGCAGATAGATAGAGTGAGGGCGATAGATAGATGTTTTATATAGCTCGAACTGGGCGATGGATAGAGTGAGGGTGATAGATAGATGTTTTATATAGCGCGAACTGGGCGATGGATAGAGTGAGGGTGATAGATAGAGTGAGGGTGATAGATAGAGAGAGTGAGGGCGATAGATAGATAGAGTGAGGGCGATAGATAGAGAGAGTGAGGGCGATAGATAGAGAGAGTGAGGGCGATAGATAGATAGATAGATAGATAGATAGATAGATAGATAGATAGATAGATAGATAGATAGATAGATAGAGTGAGGGCGATAGATAGAGTGAGGGCGATAGATAGATAGAGTGAAGGCGATAGATAGATAGAGTGAGGGCAACAGATAGATAGTGAGGGCGATAGATAGAGTGAGGGTGATAGATAGAGTGAGGGTGATTGATAGATAGATAGATAGAGTGAGGGCGATAGAGTGAGGGAGATAGATAGATAGAGTGAGGGTGATAGAGTGAGGGAAATAGATAGATAGATAGATAGATAGATAGATAGATAGATAGATAGATAGATAGATAGATAGATAGATAGATAGATAGAGTGAGGTCGATAGATAGATAGATAGATAGATAGATAGATAGATAGATAGATAGAGTGAGGTCGATAGATAGATAGAAGTGTAGAGAGAGAGGTAGAGAGAGGGGTGTAGAGAGAGAGGGGTGTGTAGAGAGAGAGGTGTACAAATAGAGAGGGATGTAGAGAGAGGGGTGTAGAGAGAGAGTGGGGTGTAGAGAGAGAGGGGTGTAGAGAGAGGGGTGTAGAAAGAGTGGGGTGCAGAGAGAGTGGGGTGCAGAGAGAGTGGGGTGCAGAGAGAGGGCTGTAGAGAGAGGGGTGTAGAGAGGGGGTGTAGAGAGAGGGGTGCAGAGAGAGGGGTGTAGAGAGAGGGGTGTAGAAAGAGAGGGGTGTAGAAAGAGAGGGGTGTAGAAAGAGAGGGGTGTAGAGAGAGAGGGGTGTAGAGAGAGAGGGGTGTAGAGAGAGAGGGTTCTAGAGAGAGAGGGGTGTAGAGAGAGAGGGGTGTAGAGAGTGAGGGGGTAGAGAGTGAGGGGGTGTAGAGAGAAAGGGGTGTAGAGAGAGAGGGGTAGAGAGAGAGGGGTGTAGAGAGAGAGGGGTGTTGAGAGAGAGAGGGGTGTAAAGAGAGAGGGTGTAAAGAGCTGTGCCCCTGGGGGTCAATTTGACACTAAGAAGGGTGCTAACGGTGGGTCAGGGGGAGGGGGGCATTCAAAGGTTATGGAGCAGACACAAGGGCACAGATCTCATTCAGTGGGTCCTGTGGGTCAATGTGACACTAAGAAGGTTGCTAACGGTGGGCCCTGGGGGTCAATGACACCCTAAGAAGGTTGCTAACAGTGGGTCATGGGGGGGCGGGGTATTCAAAGGATAGAAGCAGACATCCTTATAAAAGCGATAAAAATAGCACGTATCACTGGTGGCAATTTATATTTAAATCAAGATAAGGAAAACTGACAAGTGTGTAATATGTCCCGTGTTCAGTTTGCACACCTAATCATTAACAATAATAATACGTGTAGTGCTTGCTCTCATAACACTACTAGTAGTAGCGGTCACTGTTGCCCAAAATAATGGTACTTCTTTTATAGGCTAGAGGGAGAGGAAAGGCAGAGCAAGAGTAGGGAGGATACATATGAACCCAAGACGTGCAGGTTGCACACTGATTTCAGTAGTGAGCTCTTAACTCACTGAGCTAGATTCTGAGCCATTGGGCTTCCCTGCTCCATCATTTGAAGCAAGTTGTCCTGGATGCTTTCCAGATTTGCACCGCCTGTAACTACTGCATGAATAGGGATGCTGCTCGTCCCTTTCAAGCTGCTTGCACTTGTTTTAAACACTTTACGTTCGTATGAGCTGATTTGCACGGTCCGTACCATTCGTCCGCCCTATAAATGAAAAAAGCAGGTATGACATTAAGGGCTAGATGTAGGTAATTCCCATTTACAGACTCTTAAATACCGAATTTTACTGATTCGGTATTTAAGAGTCTGTAAATGGGAAGGGGGCAGATGTAGGTAATTTTAAAATTGAATTACCCACTCTGTAGAATTCGGTATTTACCGATTGTGTAAATACTGGATCGTTATTTCCCATTGATTCCTATGGGCTTTGAAGCCCATAGGAGTCAATGGGAAATACCGATTCTGTATTTACACAATCGGTAAATACCGAATCCTGCAAGGGTGCAGGGGGTGTCACTTTGACACCCTCTAGTACCCCAAGTACAGGCTTGTGTGACATGTGGCACACATACATGCCCTAAGGGCATATCTGTGTGTCATATTGCACAGGTGTGCATGCACAGATGTGCATACACACCTGAATTCGGTATTTTACCACCCAATGGGATTGGGTGGTAAAATACCGACTCTTAAGGGCCTGTGGCACTGTAAACTGTGCCACCGACATTTGTAATTACAGAATCGGTATATTTACCGATTCTGTAATTTACCGAATCGGTAATTTTACAGAAACGGTAAATATAGCGATTCTGTAATTTTCAGCCCCCTACATCTGAAAACCCTAATACCGGTCGGAAACGGACGAAATCTGCCGTTTCCGACCGGTATTAGGGCTCCTACATCTGGCCCTAGGTGTCCTAGCGCATATACAGACAAACATACAGAAATAATGAGTGCGTGCAATAATAGCACATTAAAGGTAAACGGTTGGCTTTGCCGACAAAGAGAAGCACTGTCACGCTGTTCCCCTCCCAACTTCCAGTGACTGGCGAGTTAAGAGATGAAGGGGAGGTGGAGGGCATTGACTAATGGCAGCAACGGGTGAGGAAACAGTGGAAATGACAAGGGGACGAGGGGAGGAATGCCAGACGGGTATGAGGGGACATGGAGAGATATGCCAGATGGGTGCAAGGGAAGCGGCCAACAGCGAAGAGAAAGAGACGTGCAGCAATAAGCGCTCTGACATCTTCGGGTGAAGTCTGCGCTATATAAAAACACATAAAATAAATAAATAAAAGGAAGGTAGTGATTCCTAATGGTGAGTGTAGGAGGGAGCCTTGTGACAGATGTTGAGAGCCTTAAAAAGCTGAATTGCTATGGGTAAGCAAAGATTTGAGTGAAAATGTATTTAAGAGTACGTGCGGGAGGGAATGAGAGTGCCCTGTGTGCGTGCTGTGGCGGGGTGGGCGGGGGAGCTGCAGTCTTTGAAGTCTGATGCCTAGGCACAGACAAATGATGGTGCGCGATGTGCACGAGGGGGGCGGGGAGCGGCATCCTTTGATGTCTGATGCCGAGGCACAGACAGATGGTGGTGTGTTATGTGGCTGGCGTGCACGCGCCTGTCTCACATGAACTGTATGGGATCCGCAGCCATTTTGGTAGACTTTTCTTTTCCACTTACTATAATTCTCGCCAGCAATGCGCAAGCGCATTGGCAGGCGAGACCTAAAAACCTAAGGCAGACCCAAGAGACCTCAAGAACTTCCGGCCCATTTCTCTGCTCCCCTTCCCAGCCAAGGTCATCGAGAAAGCCGTCAACAGGCAGCTAACCCGATACCTCGAAGAAAACAGAATCCCCACCCTTCCCAGTAAGTGTTCTGCAGCAACCACAGCACAGAGACTGCCCTCATCGCCGCCACCGACGACATTAGGACCCTGCTGGACAATGGCGAGACCGCAGCACTCATCCTCCTAGACTTTTCTGCCGCTTTGACACCATCTGCCATCGCACACTACGCGCACGCCTCGACGCCGCAGGGGTCCGAGACAAGGCTCTGGATTGGATCACCTCCTTCCTTTCCGGCAGAACCCAGAGCGTCCCCCTCCCCCCATTCCGTTCCAAAGCCTCCGAGATCATCTGCGGTGTACCCCAGGGATCCTCCCTCAGCCCGACGCTGTTCAACATTTACATGGTCCCGCTCGCACACGTAGCCCGACAGCACAAGCTCAACATAATCTCCTACGCCGATGACACTCAGCTGATCCTCTCCCTCACCAAGGACCCCATCACCGCCAAAGCCAACCTCCACGAAGGAATGAAGGCCGTCGCCGACTGGATGAAGACCAGCCATCTGAAGCTGAACTCGGACAAGACGGAGGTCCTCCTCCTCAGCTCCAACTCTTCAGCCTGGGACGACTCCTGGTGGTTGACGGCACTGGGGGCAGCCCCGACACCCACCGACCACGCACGCAAGCTGGGAATTATCCTCGACTCAATGCTCTCTATGACCAAGCAAGTCAACGCTGTCTCCTCCTCCTGCTTCAACATTCTCTGCATGCTCCGCAAGATCTACGGATGGATCCCGACAGATGCAAGAAAGACAGTCACCCAGGCCCTCGTCAGCAGCAGACTCAACTAAAGAAACGCACTCTACACGTGAGCCCCGACCAAGCTCAACAAACGACTACGATGTATTCAAAATGCTTCGGCACGAATGATCCTTGATGTACCACGCCACGGTCACATCACCCCCCACCTGAGAAACCTGCACTGGCTCCCGGTCAACAAGAGGATATCCTTCAAGCTCCTCATCCACACACACAAGGCACTCCACAAGACCGGCCCAGCCTACCTCAACAGACAGCTCTCCTTCTACTTCCTTAACCACCAGCTTCGCTCTGCCGACCTCTCACTCGCCACCGTCCCGCACATCCAAAGAACAACCACCGGTGAGAGATCCTTCTCCCACCTCGCAGCCAAGACATGGAATACCCTCCCACCGAACTTACGACAGACGCAAGACCTGCTGACCTTCAGGAGGGTACTCAAGACCTGGATGTTTGATCAGTAGCGCCCCCCCAGCGCCTTCAGACCCTCACAGGTATGTAGTGCGCTTTACAAATGATTGATTGATTGATTGATTGATTGATGTGACTCTGTGATAGAAGAAGCACACATGTCCAAAATACACCAAAATGTGGTCCTCATTGTGTTGGATAAAAACACACAATTGTGACACACATCTTTATACAATCCTCATTGTGATGGGAAAAACACCAATCTCTGTAATAGGCAGCATAATATTTCTTGTGACAGATAAAGGCATACAAACCTGTTGTACACAATTTAATATGGTTCTTAGTTACACCACTGCCTATAGGACCGTAGGTCACATTTAAATAGGAGCTATTGTAAAGCACCAAAGAGCACAATCTTGTGACACACAGTATGAAATGGTTTTCAGTGTCCAGAACAAACGTTCATATGCTTGAAACATATAAAGTTGTGGCAGTGTGTATTACATGTTTAAAATGGCAACACAAAACTGTAACATGCGTCATGATGTGCTCCTTTTTGCAATGGATAAAAGCTCACATGCTATACACGTGGTCACATGAATTGCATAACACAATGCAGTCTTCATTGTGATGGATGAAAATATGTGTGAGATATTGTTTTCAGAGTGAGGTGTTATAGCGCAGAATTAAAACACGCACTGTGATGTAATTCATATTCATTGACAACAGAGGGGACCAGTCTCTCACAGGAATGCACATGCAATGAGGAACAGGTTTATTTCTATTAGGTATCTTAAGACATCAGGTGCTCGATGCACATGATGAACTCAAATGAATTTGTAACTGTGTCACAAGGTCGAGGATGACTTATTGGAGGAGATTCCATACTCCCCGGTGACTATGGTGAATGAGGCACTCTTCCTCTTTGTGCAGGATTTTTCTCCGGTCTGTCCCTTTAAGGAACAGGACTCTGACACCCAAGAAGAAGGTGGTCAGCAAGTCCGGATGACGTCTCTGCCCCTGACCAATGGGGAGAGAGAGCCCCGCTGATGAAAGCGGAAATGGATGTTGGAACGGATGCTGAGGAAGAAGTGAGACCTAAAGAACGCAGAGAGAGCCAGGTGAACCAGAGCGCGTGATGGAGAAATGGGACCTCATCGCCTGCAACAAGTGGGGAGGTAACCCCTGCAGAGGAGGATTCGCCAGGAGGCCAACCGTTTCACGCTTCGCTCTGCCACGCTCTAGGAGGAATGTGGCTGAACAAGGTACAGTCCGGCTGCGGGCTGCTCACGGGCACTGGGCTGGAAGGCACCAAAGTAAGTAGAGGACACACCTCTGCTAAACCGGTGGGTTAACCGGACTACACTTGGTGGTGGTGGCTTCTTTGAGTGTGGTGATACTCCCTGCACTGGCCCTCTACACTTCTACATATTGTCGATGTTCCGACGTTCACCAGTGGTTTTCTGACCGAGGAACATACGAGTCCATGACTGACCTGGTGGCCTCATAAGAGGAAGAACGGTAGCAGTATTCATACCTAACCTCTACTAGCTGTGTAAACAGACGAACTCGGACGTGAAAAATAAAAACATATTCAAACCATACCTAATAAAAGGGATAAAAGAATAAAGTCGCACGTTGATTCCTTCCGGGGCTTAACCCCTTCCTTGACGACCCGGTGACAAAAATATAATGCAATATAATCCTATTTGTGATTGAAAGAAGTTTATTCTTGGCAACAGTAGTTTAGATAATAGCACATCTCTGCAACAGGCCTAGTGGTGTCGTCCTTGCAGTGCTAGGAAAAAGCTCAGATATGGAACACACAACAACATACAATCCTCGTTGCGATGGATAAAAACAAACAATTGTGATGCACACCAAGACTTGATTCAAAGTTTAATAGTAGCTCACTTATATAACTCCCCAAAACACCTGTAACATTCCAAGCTATGGTCATTGTGCAGGGTATGAGCAATCCACTGGAAAGATTGTGATTGTGACCCTGCTGTGATTCATGTAGGCAAACACCTTTATACCCCTTCATCATTGGCTCAATTCCCAAAACCAAGTGCTTTGTTTAGTATCATCATTTTGGATTACAGAGCAAGCTGCTTTTTAATTCACAAAGGTTGTCTTGTTGACTATTAGCTTATAGCTACAGAGGATATATTTCAAGGAGTAGGCTTCATTTTCATTTGAGAATTCCATTTTCCCTTGAACAAGTTTACATGCTTACATTTCTGAAAATATTACAAAGCAAGTAGAAGTAATAACATTTGAAAAACATTTTCCCCTGTCAAGTAATCCCTTCAGCTATGCCATGAAGTGGTGAAGTAGTGTGGCTCACTGGTTAGAGGCGGCAGACCCGAGAGCAGAGGACGGCCCGGGACCAGGGTTCGATTCCCGGCACAGCAGGTTTCTGGACCAGGGTCAGCGGACTCGATAATTCTCTCGCCTCGGTGCCCACTCTGATCAGTGATCACACTTGGCAACTCTGGGCATTAGCTTGCCTCATCTTCACTAACGGCCCCACCAGACCGCCGGGGATGCCTGGTCTCACCCTGGAGATACCCATTAAGGGACCATCTCTCAGGGAAGCCAGGAAGGGTTTCGCAGCAGTCGAAGCGCCTTGGGACCCTACGGGTAAGTAGTGCGCTATATAAATGCCTATACATTTACATTTACATTTACATCTACAATTTTTAGTCTGATTCCTTTCACTTTCCATCCTGGAAACAGATTTAATCCGGCACTTGTAGAAGTGAATCTCAGATTGTTCCCTGGGTGGGAATGGGCTGAAGAATTGTTTGGGGACAGTTACAAAGTAACACATTTGGAGGCACACAACTAGTTTGCAGAGCAACAAAGCCCTGTGAAGATCACTTTCCACACACACAAAAATGTTTGCTCACATTCAATAGTCATCTTTTTCCAAGTGTACATATATGCTTGTTCACATTAGCCTCTGTGCTTTTTTGTGATGGATCGTTCGATGGATGATGCATGTCCTATGGACCAGGCTGTATAGAGCCGTCATTGTGATGGATAAGTGCATGCATTTCCAAAGTACAATACAATATAGTTTTTTTTGTTACTCAAGGTCATACACTTTACTAATACACAGCATAATGTTATACATGCTTTCTGTTAAAGGAATAGGTGATAACACTAATTCACATTAATGTGGTACTTTTAATGATGGCTAAATTAACATGAACTTTTTCAATACAATATGATGTCACTCTGTGATGGAAGAAGCACACTTGTCTAAAATGCACCAAAATGTGTCCTCATTGTGTTGGATAAAAACACACAGTTGTGACACACATCTTGATACGGTCCTCATTGTGATGGATAAAAACACTAACCTCTGTAATAGGCAGCATATTATTTCCTGTGGCAGATAAAGGCACACAACATTAGCCCTTGGGATTTTTTGTGATGGTGATAAATTCATGTCCTACGGACCAGGCCTGCATAGAGCAGTCAGTGTGATGGTAAAATGCATTAATTTCCAAGATAAAATACAATATAGTTTTCTGAGTTACCTAAGATCATACACATGACAACTAAACAGCATATTGTTAAAGCATCTTACTGTTAAAGGAGCTTTCTGTTAAAGGAATATGCGAAAACACTGAATCACATTAATGTGGTATTTTTAATGATAGCTACATTATCATGAATTTGCGCAATGCAACATGATATTTCTCTGTGATAGAAGCACACATGGCTAAAATGCCCCAAAATATGGTCCTCATTGCATTGGATAAAAATATGCAATTGTGACACATCTTGATAAGGTCCTCATTGTGATGGATAAAAACACCAACCTCTCTAATAGGCAGCATATTTCCTCTGGCAGATAAAGACATTCAAACCTGTCTCACACAATTTAATATGGTCCTCAGTTTAACCCTTAAAGTGCACATAGGAGCATAATCTCAATATCTCAACACAATTCTGTAACATGCGTCATGATGTGCCCTTTTTTGCAATACATAAAAACTCATATGCTATACACATGGTCCCATGAATATTCGCCTACCACGATATTGTCCTCATTCTGATGCATAAAAACATGCATGTGATTTTTTTCTTTCAGAGTGCAGTGTAATAGCACACAGAGTTAAAACATGCAGTGTGATGCTGTTATGAGTTTGATGGACTACTCTTCATAAACAATTCATATTTACTGACACCAGAGGGGAACAGTCTCTCACTGGAATGCAGTCTTAATGAGGAACAGGTCTGTGTCTATGAAGTATCTTAAGGCAGCCTTATGATCGTATGCAAGCACATCACAAATTCTCTGCAATGAATTACAAATGAAGAGGTAAACCATCAGGCAGTTTTAGTGCACCTCATGATATTGCCCTCTTGGTGATGGTTAACCCCTTCCATGCTCATGACGAACCCCAGCCGTCATGCACTACGGTGCTCGTGTGCTGATGACGGCTGGGGTTCGTCACGGCCCGCCCCTGTTCGTGCTGTTTACAGCACACCAGGGGAATCGCGGCCGCATCGAAGGGGTTAAAGCAGGCACATCTTTGTAAAACAGTGCATGAGATTGTCCTCTGTTATACATAGATACTGTTTCATATTACTAACAGAATTCATGATGTGCTACTTAATGTGATGTATCAAGGCAAACAATCTTGTAACACTTAAAGGCATCTAGTAATCATTGTACTTAATAAACCCACATTAATTTGTAATATACAATGTAATATAATCCTATATGTGATGGAAAGAAGTTCATTCTTGGTAACAGTAGTTTAGATAATAGCACAACTCTGCAACAGGCCTAGTCGTGTCGTCCTCGCAGTTCTAGGAAAAAGCTCAGATATGTAACACACAGTATCATACGGTCCTTGTTGCGATGGATAAAAACAAGCAATTGTGATGCACACCAACACTTGATTCAAAGTATAATAGTAGCTTACTTATATAACACCCCAAAACACCTGTAACATTCCAAGCTATGGTCATTGTGCAGGGTATGAGCAAAGCACTGGAAAGATTGTGATTGTGACCCTGCTGTGATTCATGTAGACAAACAGCTTCATACCCTTTAATCATTGGCTCTATTCCCAACACCAAGTGCTTCGTTTATTATCATCATTTTGGATACAGAGCAAGCTGCTTTTTAATTCACAAAAGTTGTCTTGTTGACTGTTAGCTTATAGCTAAGGATGATGTATTTCAAGGAGTAGCCTTCATTTTCTTTTGAGAATTCCATTTTCCTTTGAACACGTTTACATGCTTACATTTCTGGAAATATTACAAAGCAAGTAGAAGTAATAACATTTGAAAAACATTTTCCCCTGTCAAGTAATCCCTTCACCTATGCCATCTCCAATTTTTAGTCTGATTCCTTTCACTTTCCATCCTGGAAACAGATTTAATCCGGCACTTGTTAGAAGTGAATCTGAGATTGTTCCCTGGGTGGGAATAGGCTCAAGAATTGTTTGTGGACAGTTACAAAGGAACACATTTGGAGGCACACAAATACTTTACAGAGCAACAAAGCCCTATGAAGATCACTATCCACACACAAAAAATGTTTGCTCACATTCAATAGTCATCTTTTTCCAAGTGTACATATGTACTTGTGCACATTAGCCTCTGTGCTTTTTTGTGATTGATTGTCGATGGATGATGCATGTCCTATGGACCAGGCTGTATAGGGCCATCATTGTGAGTGATAAGTGCACGCATTTCCAAAGTACAATACAATATACTTTTTTTTAGTTACTCAAGTCATACACTTTATTAATACACAGCATAATATTATAGATGTTTTCTGTTAAAGGAATAAGTGATAACAATAATTCACATTAATGTGGTACTTTCAATGATGGCTAAATTAACATGAACTTGTTCAATACAATATGATGTTACTCTGTGATGGAAGAAGCACACGTGTCTAAAATGCACCAAAATGTGTCCTCATTGTGTTTGATAAAAATACACAGTTGTGACACACATCTTGATATGGTCCTCATTGCAATGGACAAAAGTACTAACCTCTGTAATAGGCAGCATAATATTTCCTGTGGCAGATAAAGGCACACAACATTAACCCTTGGGATTTTTTGTGATGTAGATAAATTCATGTCCTATGAACCAGGTCTGCATAGAGCCGTCAGTGTGATGGAAAAGTGCATTCATTTCCAAGATGAAATACAATATAGTTTTTTGAGTTACCTAAGATCATACACACTGCAACTAAACAGCATATTGTTAAACCATCTTACTGTTAAAGGAGCTTTCTGTTAAAGGAATATGCGAAAACACAAAATCACATTAATGTTGTATTTTTAATGATAGCTACATTATCATGAACTTGCTCAATGCAACATGATATTCCTATGTGATACAAGAAGCACACATGCCTAAAATGCCCCAAAATATGGTCCTCATTGCGTTGGATAAAAACATACAATTGTGACACACATCTTGATATGGTCCTCATTGTGATGGATAAAAACACCAACCTCTCCAATAGGCAGCATATTTCCTCTGGCAGACAAATGCACACAAACCTGTCTCACACAATGTAATATGATCCTCAGTTTAACCTATAAAGTGCACATAGGAGCATAATCCCCATATATATAGGAGCAATTGCAAAGCATAAAGGAGCACAATGTCGTGACACACAATATGAAGTTGTTTTCAGTGTCCTGAACAGATGTTCATATGATTGATACACTTATAAAGTTGTGGCAGGGTCTATAATATGTTAAAAATCTCAACACAATTCTGTAACATGCGCCATGATGTGCCCTTTTTTGCATTACATAAAATCTTACACGCTATCCACATGGTCACATGAATTGCCTACCACAATGTAGTCGTCATTCTGATGGATAACAACACTGTTGTGTTTTTGTTTTAGAGTGCAGTGTAATAGCACACCGAGTTAAAAACATGCAGTGTGATGCTGTAATGAGTTTGATGGACTACAGCTCTTAAACAATTCATATTTATTGACACCAGGGAGGACCAGTCTCTCACTGGAATGCAGTCTTAATGAGGAACAGGTCTGTTTCTATGAAGTATCTTAAGGCAGCCTTATGATGCTAGGCAAGCACATCACATATTCTCTGCAATGAATTACAAATGAAGAGGTAAATCAACATGCAGTTTTAGTGCACTGCATGATATTGCCCCACTGGTGATAGTTAAGCATGCACATCTTTGTAAAACACTGTATGAGATTGTCTTTTGTTATACATAGATATTGTCTCATATTACTAACAGACAGCATGATGTGCTCCTTAATGTGATGTATTAAGGCAAACAATCGTGTAACACTTCAAGGCATCTAGTGATCATTGCACTTAATAAACCCAAATTAATTTATAACATACAATGTAGTATAATTCTATTTTTGATGGAAATAATTTCATTCTTGGTAACAATAGTTAAGATAATAGCACAACTCTGCAACAGGCCTAGTGGTGTCGTCCTCGCAGTGCTAGGAAAAAGCTCAGATATGTAACACACAGTATCATACGGTCCTCGTTGCGATGGATAAAAACAAGCAATTGTGATGCACACCAACACTTGATTCAAAGTATAATAGTAGCTCACTTATATAACACCCCAAAACACCCGTAACATTCCAAGCTATGGTCATTGTGCAGGGTATGAGCAAAGCACTGGAAAGATTGTAATTGTGACCCTGCTGTGATTCATGTAGACAAACAGCTTCATACCCTTTAATCATTGGCTCTATTCCCAACACCAAGTGCTTCGTTTATTATCATCATTTTGGATACAGAGCAAGCTGCTTTTTAATTCACAAAGGTTGTCTTGTTGACTGTTAGCTTATAGCTAAGGAGGATGTATTTCAAGGAGTAGCCTTCATTTTCTTTTGAGAATTCCATTTTCCTTTGAACACGTTTACATGCTTACATTTCTGGAAATATTACAAAGCAAGTAGAAGTAATAACATTTGAAAAACATTTTCCCCTGTCAAGTAATCCCTTCACCTATGCCATCTCCAATTTTTAGTCTGATTCCTTTCACTTTCCATCCTGGAAACAGATTTAATCCGGCACTTGTTAGAAGTGAATCTCAGATTGTTCCCTGGGTGGGAATAGGCTCAAGAATTGTTTGTGGACAGTTACAAAGGAACACATTTGGAGGTACACAAATACTTTACAGAGCAACAAAGCCCTATGAAGATCACTATCCACGCACAAAAAATGTTTGCTCACATTCAATAGTCATCTTTTTCCAAGTGTACATACGTACTTGTGCACATTAGCCTCTGTGCTTTTTTGTGATTGATTGTTCGATGGATGATGCATGTCCTATGGACCAGGCTGTATAGGGCCGTCATTGTGAGTGATAAGTGCACGCATTTCCAAGGTACAATACAATATACTTTTTTTTAGTTACTCAAGTCATACACTTTATTAATACACAGCATAATATTATAGATGCTTTCTGTTAAAGGAATAAGTGATAACAATAATTCACATTAATGTGGTACTTTCAATGATGGCTAAATTAACATGAACTTGTTCAATACAATTTGATGTTACTCCGTGATGGAAGAAGCACACGTGTCTAAAATGCACCAAAATGTGTCCTCATTGTGTTTGATAAAAATACACAGTTGTGACACACATCTTGATATGGTCCTCATTGCAATGGATAAAAGCACTAACCTCTGTAATAGGCAGCATAATATTTCCTGTGGCAGATAAAGGCACACAACATTAACCCTTGGGATTTTTTGTGATGTAGATAAATTCATGTCCTATGAACCAGGTCTGCATAGAGCCGTCAGTGTGATGGAAAAGTGCATTCATTTTCAAGATGAAATACAATATAGTTTTTTGAGTTACCTAAGATCATACACACTACAACTAAACAGCATATTGTTAAACCATCTTACTGTTAAAGGAGCTTTCTGTTAAAGGAATATGCGAAAACACAAAATCACATTAATGTTGTATTTTTAATGATAGCTACATTATCATGAACTTGCTCAATGCAACAGGATATTCCTCTGTGATACAAGAAGCACACATGCCTAAAATGCCCCAAAATATGGTCCTCATTGCGTTGGATAAAAACATACAATTGTGACACACATCTTGATATGGTCCTCATTGTGATGGATAAAAACACCAACCTCTCCAATAGGCAGCATATTTCCTCTGGCAGACAAATGCACACAAACCTGTCTCACACAATGTAATATGATCCTCAGTTTAACCTATAAAGTGCACATAGGAGCATAATCCCCATATATATAGGAGCAATTGCAAAGCATAAAGGAGCACAATGTTGTGACACACAATATGAAGTTGTTTTTAGTGTCCTGAACAGATGTTCATATGATTGATACACTTATAAAGTTGTGGCAGGGTCTATAATATGTTAAAAATCTCAACACAATTCTGTAACATGCGCCATGATGTGCCCTTTTTTGCATTACATAAAAGCTTACACGCTATACACATGGTCACATGAATTGCCTACCACAATATAGTCGTCATTCTGATGGATAACAACACTGTTGTGTTTTTGTTTTAGAGTGCAGTGTAATAGCACACCGATTTAAAAACATGCAGTGTGATGCTGTAATGAGTTTGATGGACTACAGTTCTTAAACAATTCATATTTATTGACACTAGGGAGGACCAGTCTCTCACTGGAATGCAGTCCTAATGAGGAACAGGTCTGTTTCTATGAAGTATCTTAAGGCAGCCTTATGATGCTAGGCAAGCACATCACATATTCTCTGCAACGAATTACAAATGAAGAGGTAAATCAACATGCAGTTTTAGTGCACTGCATGCTATTGCCCCACTGGTGATGGTTAAGCATGCACATCTTTGTAAAACTCTGTATGAGATTGTCTTTTGTTATACATAGATATTGTCTCATATTACTAACAGACAGCATGATGTGCTCCTTAATGTGATGTATCAAGGCAAACAATCGTGTAACACTTCAAGGCATCTAGTGATCATTGCACTTAATAAACCCAAATTAATTTATAACATACAATGTAGTATAATTCTATTTGTGATGGAAATAATTTCATTCTTGGTAACAATAGCTTAGATAATAGCACAACTTTGCAACAGACCTAGTGGGGTGGTCCTCACAGTGATATACAAAAGCTCAGATATAAAACACACATCATATAGTCCTCGTTGTGATGGATACAAACAAACAATTGTGATGCACACCAAGACTCAATTCAAAGTATAATAGTAGCTCACTTATATAAAACCCCAAAACACCTATAACACTCCAAGCTATGGTCATTGTGCAGGGTATGAGCAAACCACTGGAAAGACTGTGATTGTGACCCTGCTGTGATTCATATAGACAAACACCTTTTATACTCCTTTATCATTTACTGGAGAAGCGTGGCTCAATGGTTAGAGCGGCAGACCCTGATGCAGAGGTCTGGCCCGGCACTAGGGTTCAATTCCCGCCTTGGCGGTTCTTGGACTCAATTTCCTCGGACCTGATAATTCTTGCCTCGGTGCCTAGTCTAATCATGGGTCCCACTCTGTGACTCTGGGCAATAGCTTGCTTAATCTCCACAACGGCCCCAGCAGCGCTTGGATGCCTGGCTTCACCTTGGGGGTGCCCAGGAGTAGACATTTCACAGGAATGCCGAATGGGTTCCACAGCGGTATGAATACAGCGCTATGAGGCCTCTGGTTAGGAGTGTGCTATATAAATACTATACATTTACATTTACTCAATTCACTACACCAAGTGCTACATTTATTATAATTTTGGATTACATGAGCAAGCTGCTTTTTAATTCACAAAGGTTGCCTCGGGGACAGTTAGCATACAGCTACAGAGGATGTATTTCAAGGGGTAGTCTTCATTTTCTTTTGAGAATTCCATTTTCCCTTGAACAAGTTTGCATGCTTAGATTTTGGGAAATATTCTGAAGCAAGTAGAAGTAATAACATTTTAAAAACATTTTCCCCTATGGAATAATCTCTTCATCTATGCTATTTCCAATTTTTAGTCTGATTGCTTCCACTTCCAACCCTGGAAACAGATTTAATCTGGCACATGTTAGGAGTGAATATCAGATTGTTCCCTGGGTTGGAATGGGCTGAAGAAATGTTTGTGGACAGTTACAAAGTAGCACATTTGCAGGCACACAAATACTTTGCAGAACAACAAGGCCCTCTGAAATTCACTAACCCCACACACAGAAGTATTTACTCACATTCACTAGTCATCTTTTTGCAAGTGTAAATGTATACCGGTGCACATTAGCACCTGTGCTTTTTTATGATGGTCGATTGGCTGGATGGTGCATGTCCTAGGGACCAGGCCTGTATAGAGCCCTCATTGTGATGGATGAGTGCACACATTTCCAAGATACAATACAATATAGATTCTTTTAGTTACTTAAGATCATACACATTACTAATACACAGCATAATGTCATAGGAGTTTTCTGTTAAAGGAATATGTGATAACACTAATTCACATTAGTCGTACTTTTAATGATGGCTAAATTAACATGAACTTGTTCAATTCAACATGATGCGACTGTGTGATAGAAGAAGCCCACTTGTCTAAACTGCACAAAAATGTGTCCTCATTGTGTTGGATAAAAACACACAGTTGTTATACACATCTTGATACAGTCCTCATTGTGATGGATAAAAACGCTTTACTAATACCCAACATAATGTTAAAGAAGCTTACTGTTAATGGAGCTTACTGTTAAAGGAATGTGCAATAAAACTAAATCACAATAATGTAGTACTTCTAATTAAGCTACATTAACATGAACTTGTTCAATATCACATGGTGTGTCTCTGTGATAGCAGAAGCACACATGTCTAAAATGAACCAAAGTGTGGTCCTCATTGTGTTGGATAAAAACACACAATTATGACACACATCTTGATACAGTCTTCATTGTGATAGATAAAAACGCCAACCTCTGTAATAGGCACCACAATATTACTTGTGGCAGATAAAGGTACACAAACCTGTCTCACATAATTTAACATGGTCCTCAGTGTGACCTATAAGTGCACATAGGAGCATAAGCCACCTTTATATAGGAGCAATTGTAAAGCATAAAAGAGCACCTTCTTGTGATACACAAAATATGAAATGGTTTTCAGTGTCCAGAAGAAAGGTTCATATGCTTGATACACATGTAAAGTTGTGGCAGTGTCTACTACATGTTAGAAACACAAAAGAAAACTGTAACATGTGCTTTGCTATGCTCCTTTTTGCAATGTATAAAACCTCACAATTTACACACATGGTCATCTGAATTGCATACCACAATGTAGTCCTCATTTTGATGGATAAAAACATGCAAGAGTTTTTTTTCATCAGAGTGTGGTGTAATATAACAGAGAGTTAAATCATGCACTGTGATGTCGTTATGAGTTTGATGGACTAAAAATCTTAAACAAATCATATTTAGTGACACCAGATAGGACGGACCAATCTCACATGAATACAGTTGTAATGAGGAATTGGTCCATGTCTATTAAGAATGCTACGGTAGCCTTGTTATTGTATGCCAGCACATCACAAAGTCTCTGCGATTAATTACAAATGAAGAAATAAACCAACATGCAGCTGTAGTGCTCTGCATGATATTGCCCTCCTGGTGATATTTAAAACATGCACATCCATGTAAAACTATGTGAAATTACCTTCTATGATAAATAGACAATCTCTCATGTAGTAACAGATAGCATGATGTGCTCCTTAATGTGATGCATCAAAACAAGCGATCTTGAAACATGTCATGGCATCTAGTGCTCATTGCACTTGATAAACCCAAATTAATTTGTTACATACATTGAGATATATTCCTATTTGTTATGGAAAGAAGTTAATTCTTGGTAACAGTACTTTAGGTACTAGCACACTTTTGCAACAGACCTAGTGGGGTGGTCATCACAGTGATAGGAAAAAGCTCAGTTGTGTAACACACAACATCATGTGGTCCTCATTATGATGGATAAAATCAAACTGCAGTGATGCACACCATGACTTGATCCAAATTATGATAATAGTAGCTCACATATATAACATACCAACACACCTGTAAAAATCAAAGCTATGGTCATTTTACAGAGCAGGAGAAAACCACTGGCAAGATTGTGATTGTGACCCTGCTGGTTCTTTTTTTTTTAAAGGTTTTCAAAGAAAGTTTTATTCGGCTGACGCGTTTCAACCAAACTGGTCTTTCTCAAAGCCAATACATACTTGGTGATTATACCATATCACCTATAAACACCAAGCTCACATATGAGTAAACATAGTGAAAAGACTTTGTTGGACCTTGTACGATGCCTAGAACCTTTGGAAGAAAGCCTGGCATTAATAGGTCTAGGCAGCGTAAATAAATTAACACAAGTGCATGATTTACCTTAGCCTTTCACATGATCACAAAATATATAGGGTCATCAAAAATATGTATAAATATTTATCTTAATAACAGATAAACATTTAAGTTCTACTAAGTTTCTAAACTTGCATAATTAATGAAAAGCACATACTCGACACGGGTACATTGAGAAACGCCACCCGAAAATAACAAATCCAATGCCTGTCATCCCGGCACACCATGCGCAGCCGCCACGCCGCCCCGCAACCATGACCCTGCTGTGATTCATGATGCTTTTTCAATAAAGGATTTAATAGCGCACAATGTTGCAATATGAAATGTGATATAATCATTTTAATGGACTAAACTATCAAAAACAACTCCTGCTTATCTGCACCTAAGAGGAACAATCTCTGTCAGGAGTGCACTCAGAATTGGATACAGTTCTGCCTCTATCAAGCATCTTAAGGCAGCCTTATGAAATTTTTGTGCAGTGTAATGCCGGCGGTGGGGATTGCGAGTCTTTCAATGAAGAACTCAGCTCCTTCAATTATGTATAAGTTCCCGATCGAGTTCCTCCTCTGCTGCATCATCTCTCCCTGGTATGCCAACAATGCGGAAGTCATTGAAATACTTGTGTTCCCCGCCACTGGCATTACACTGCACAAAAATGTCAATGCATCACGGTTTCTGCCAGAAATCATTTGCTTCACATATTATTATTATTATTAAGCGTGAACAAAGGCCCATGGGCGTCTCGGCGCTAAGATATCTGTAATATTTAACCTGAGAGGGGGGAGCTGAGTCTAGTGATTAAAGACCCAGGTCTTAAGTTGCTTACGAAAGGACCAGAGGGAAGGACTGGCTTTAATCAAATGGGGCAGCGTGTTCCACAATTTTGGAGCTGACACCAGGAATCTTCTGTCACCCCAGAAACAGTTTTGGTCCGAGGAACCACAAGATCAATTAGACTTGAAGAACGTAGTGTTCTGGACGGACAATAGGGAATCAGATTTTGGACAAGATATGCTGGTCCCATATTATGCAAGGCCTTGTACACAATACAGAGAGTTTTGAATTTTATTCTGTTTCTGATGGGTAACCAGTGTAACTCTCTGATTGTGTCCGAGGCAGATTGATATTTGGGAATTTTTCCCAGTAGCCTGGCAGCTGAGTTTTGTATTATTAGCATTTTGTTTAAAACTCCTTCTTGTGCATTGAGGAATAAAGCGTTGCAGTAATCCAAGGTGGACAATACAAGGGAAGGAACCAGGGTTTTACCAGCTGTATCAGGAAGAAAGGGGAGGATTTTTTTGATGAGTCTTAGTTTGTGGAAGGCTGAGGAGGTGATCTGGTTAGCGTGTGGATGGAAAGTGAGGCGGTTATCAAAAATGACTCCCAGGTTTCTCACCTTACTGACAGGCTCGGGAGGCGAGCCTAATGAGGATGGCCACCAATTGGATGACCATTCCGGAGTCAGCGGTCCGAAGATGACTACTTCTGTCTTGTCGGAATTTAATTTTAGGCAATTGGAAGCCATCCAGCTCCCAATTGCTACCATGCCTGATTTAAGATCTTCCGCTATTTTATGGCCGTTGTTCTTAATGGCAAGGACCAACTGTGTGTCATCTGCATAGGTAGTAAGGCTCATCCCATGTGCACGAATAACATTGGCTAAGTCCGACACATAGATGTTGAAAAGTGTCGGACTTAGGGATGAGCCTTGAGGTACTCCAAATGGCAGGGACAAGGTGGAAGAGTGAAAGGGTCCCATTGTGACCACCTGGGTTCTATTGGCCAGAAAAGAGGCCAGAAGTTTACTGGCATTTTCCTGGACACCCATGTTTTCGACACGGTCGATCAACGTAGCATGATCGACCGTGTCGAAGGCTGCCGATAAATCAAGCAGTATCAAGACTGCTGTACCCCCAGCATCGCGGATGGATCTAATATCATCCACCGCTTTGATCAGAGCCGTCTCCGTCTCAAGGAATTGGCGGAAGCCAAACTGGGATTCATCAAGTAAATTATGTTGCTCTAAGAACGTGGAGAGTTGTTGATTCAGAGCTTTTTCAGCTTTTTTAGCCAGTACTGGTAGGCTGGCAATAGGTCGATAGCTCTTATGTTCTTCCATGTCGAGATGTGGCTTCTTTAAGAGTGGTTTAATGAGGTTTCTTTTTAGAATATCAGGGTAAGTGCCTGTACTAAACACTGCGTTGCAGATAGAGGTGATGGCAGAAAGAACCGTTTCAATAACAGGTAGCAGTACTTTAAATGGACAGGGGTCAAGAGCAGAACCTGATCTAATGGTGGATATAATATCAGCAATCTGGGAACTAAAAATTTCTGTGAACTGAGAGAGGATGGGTCCAGTATGGGCGGCGGTCGACAAGTTGGGAGGGAGTTTGGTGTTATTAGCAAAGGCAGAATAGATGTCGTTGACTTTACTAAAGAAGAAGCTGGCTATGGCGTCACAGAGGGGTTGTGAGGGAGGTGGAGTCAGGTTTGTGGAGAATCCTGCTGGCTGCTTAGTAGTTTCGTACAGAGCTTTATTGGAGTTTTTGGCCATTTCGATTCTAACGCTAAAGAATTTTTTCTTGGCCTCATTAATCATAGTTTTATATTTGGCTACCGTTTCTTAATACTTAATTTTGGCTTCAACAGAGTAGTCTTTCCTCCAGTGCCTCTCCTTATTCCTACACTGTTGTTTTTGTTCTCTTAAGGCCTCCGAATACCAGGGGGCCGACGGGGTAGATCTATTGCGAGACCGTTGTTTAACCGGGGCCAGGGAGGATGCCGCCGAGCCCACCCACTCATAGAATTGGGAGGTGGCGGTGTTAGGGTCGGTTGATAGAGGGGGAGTGGATTTGGTTAAGAGAGTTTTCAGGCTGGAACTATCAATGTCATTCCACGCCTGGAAGGACTGTTGAGAGTTGGATGGTAGTGTGGAGGCTCCAATGTCTTGAATGGTTAGTGACGCCATGATGGCATGGTGGTCTGACCAAGTAACTGGAAGGATTTGAGAGACTTGTAAATCCTGTGAGTTGGTAAAAATGCCATCCAATATATGCCCCCCGTCATGTGTGGATGATTTGACCAACAATGGGAGACCAAAGGCGGTCATATCTCCTAGAAGCGCAGAAGTATCTTTGTCCTCTGTTTTGTCAAAATGAAAGTTAAAATCACTGAGGACAGTGAGGGAACTATCAAGGGCTGAAGATTCCAGAATGGACCTGAGGTTGGAAATGAATCCGGTCCTTGATCCTGGTGGACGATACAAAAGGATGCCATTAAAGTTATGGGAGGGAGTCAGTTTGATAGAAAATTGCAGAGCTTCACAGGATGGTAGTGAGATCATGTTGGTTCTGGCGATAAAAGTGTCGCGTAAAATGACGGCAATCCCACCACCTTTCTTGCGTTGTCTGTCCAGTCTATGGATGGAAAAGCCTTTTGGAGCTGCAATCACTATATCTGGATCGGACACACTATCCATCCAAGTTTCTGTCATAAATAGTAAGTCTAAACTATTGTCCTCCATCAGGTCGGCTACGTCCTGTCGGTGTTTCCCGAGCGAGCGGACATTAATAAGGGCAAGTGAAAAAGATTTGGGTGATTTATACTTGGTGGTGGGGGGAGGATTTAGATAAAGGGGTATCTGTGATTTACAACAGGGACAGAGTACATAGGATGTACATCGTACATGAGGAGAGGAACCATGTGGGGCCCCCATGAGAACCATTCACAAAGCTACAGCTTGAAAGCCATTAACAAGTCCCCCCTGTCATCATCTAATTATTTTGAAGCATGAATATCATATTGAAGCACCAGCAACCGCCGCAGTCATTTCTGGACACAACAAGAGAAAAAGGACCACACCCCTTGAGTTCATAAGGCATCATCACCCGTGAGAATTCCCTCACCTCAAATGTGAATGACCAAGTCCTGGTCCTGAGGAGAACCCTGAAATCAAATAGGGTTCTGAAATGTGTCGACCCCACCCAGCCAGCAATAATCACCACCAATCAACCGACCCATACCGAGTACAAACAGGACATTTAGGCCTGGTGTAACTGTTTAACTGCTTCGCTGGTTATGGCAGGTGTATGTAGTAAAAGACATAACTGAATTGTACCGCCATTGTTCTTTATGTTAAAATAAGGACTGGTCTATTGTTTTGTCATGTTTGGTCATTTCCTAAGTATTTGTTATATGTCCAAAGTACTGTCACCATTGTGTTGTTGATATATGTTGGTACTAATTGTTCTTCTTTAAGACATGAAAGAAATATCCATCTTGTTTGTTCCACAAATAAATGAACAAATAACAAGTGTAAGGAAAACAATATAACTACTTGAGAATCTAAGGTGGTTATTTATGAATGTATTTATTCAAAAACGTACGTCCAGACCTTTTTCTTGTTTCCAACTTTCTAAAAAGTGGCATTTTTAAAATTGAGGATTGAAATATGAATTTACCATTCAAGATGGTTTTAAATTACTCTGATGCCATTCATGACTTTCCTACCTGCTCCCAATAAAAAATTAACACTTATTAAATGTAATAAGGTACCCAATGGTATGCTATGAAAGAGGCAGGCCTTGCAATAGTGACTACCAGGACAGGTCAGATTAAAAACTACATGTCCAACTTTTTTAAGAAAACTGCACCTTGCCCTATGTGCTTTTGAGGGCCTACCCTATAGGTGACTTATATGTACTCAACAGAATGGTTTACGCTTGGTATAAGGTTTAGTTTGACAGGTGGAAATGGCAGTTTAAAATTACACCCACAAGCTGCACTGGCAGACCAGGGACAGGTTAAAAAAAGTCTACTTAAGTGGGTGGCTCAAAAAGTGCTGTAGGGACACTAATAGCATTTAATTTACAGGCCGTGGGTGTACATGCAATATTACTTTACTAGGTACTTGCAAATAAATTAAATGTGACAATGGGGTCTGTAGCCCAATTTTATCATGTTTTAGGGAATGTGAACAAGCAGTTTAGCACTGGTTAGCAGTCCTAAGGCCAACAAAAGCAAATTCAGAAATATAGTGGGGGGTGAAGGCAATCAGCTTTGGGGACGACCACCCTAAGGCTGACTAGTCTAACAAGCATTGACTTGTAACACACTCCATAATATTTTTCTCCTGGTGATGTTTAAAGCATGCACAACCCTGCAATACACAGTATGAAAATGTCCTCTGTGATGAATAGGCACCCGCTCATATTACTAACAAACACCATGATGTGGCTATCAATGTGATGTATCAAAGAACAAAATCTTGTAGCATGCCATATTATCTGTTTCTCAGTGTGAATGGTAAAACCACATGCAATTGTAATATACTAGGTGATATAGTCCTTATTGAATAGAAAATAAATTCATGCTTGATAACAGTAGCTTTGATAACAGCACAAATTTGCATCAGACCTAATGGTGAGGTAATTGCTATGAGAATAGGGTCAGATGTTTAACACACAATATCATATGGTCCTCGTTGTGATGGATAACAGATCACACTTTTTTGACACACACTAAGATATGATCCATATGATGGCAATAGAAGCACAGACATATCAGGCACCTAAACTGTGTAAAACTCATAGCTACAGAAAGACAAACACCTATGTATCCCCATTTTAAAGATCAAAATAGGTTCAGCTCTACTCTTGCCTTCCAGGTCTTATCTGAGCGACCTCAAGTTCTTATGTTGAAGTTGACGTTTAACCAGCTTTTCACAATTTATGGACAGAATTTACTTACAAATTGTCAGATGCCATAATTAGAGTTGGATGAATGGGATACACCTTCACAAACGAGATGGAGATCCCGTCTGCAGTTTTACAAGGGCTACAATGCCTAATCCGGGCCCTACATTTTTTACCACTTTAAGAATATAGCACATGTGGCTGGAAACTGAAAAACAGCTCTTCACTTCGCAAATGTACAAAATACCAACTGAATTGAGGATGCAGAACTACACAAATTCAAAGGGAAACACAGTGAAAAGATGGATATTTTAGCAGTTAGGAACTATTTTTTAAAGGTATTGTCTAAATAATACACTATTTGAAATCCAGTATGGTCAGTTAAATATACGCTGGATGAAATAAGAAAGCAGTGTTTGCTAAATGCATATGTATTCTGTAATAAATTGTCAGTCACATACGAAAGGGATCCAAATAAAGGCAGTTTTTTTGACAAATATATACTGTACCAAATAGGAAGACACTATATGTAAAATATAATCTGGTCCTCATAAACAGCCTTGTATAAAAACACACACCGGTCCTCGTAAAGCTGTTTGCTGTCTTTATGTAGTGTGTAAAAATGGTCTTTATAACTCTTGGATACGGGACATGTGCGGTCCTCATAAGGGGGTAATGTCAGAAAGTCTCAAAACTATTCCCATAATCGTTTTTTGAAAATCTGATATAACTTTCATACTGTCATTATAGTATAAACATAAAATGTATGATCATTTTGATTCTCTGATGATCAGAAAGGGTGGCCCTCATAATGTAGGTTTTTTTCACTGGTCTTCATAGAGTGATATAAACATGTATGTGTGTGTGTGTGTGTGTGTGTGTGTGTGTGTGTGTGTGGGTGTGTGTGTGTGTTGTTAGCCTATGAGATGTTTGAGCTGTGATACTGCTATTTCTAGAACAAAACACTTTAGTGAGTGTTAGGAATGGTATGTCAGGATGAAAGAGTTACATTATAAACTTTTATGGAAGCAGAATTTATGACATGTTATATTATAATTGCAAAAATATGAAAAATAGACTGGTTGAGGTTGTGGAATCTTTCAGGAGAAAGGAATTACAAGTTACTGGTGCACTAGATATAAATATGTGAGTATGGGTGAAAAATTTAGTAAACCTTAGAAAATATAGGGATGTATCACTGTTATGAACTACTGATCAGAAAGTAACTTTTATATTTTTTGTTACTTTGTCTTTTTTTAGAAGGTCTGGCCATCTCATATGGAAATCTCTGCCACGGGTGGGAATAAAGGGCGTTCCTGGACATTTCTCTCCAGGGCCGGACTGGCCGCTTCGGGCACCGGGCAATCCCCTGGTGCGCCGCAAGGGTGGGGGGCGATTTTGGGCCCCTGGGCGCCGTTTTTGTTACAGGACTGTTTTTGCAGCGCAGCTGCAAAATCGGTCCTGTAACAAAATCAGCTGAAAACCGGCCCGGGCAAAGAGCTCGGTCACACCCCCAACTCCCCCTCCGCCCCCTGGGGGGGGCGAGCACTTTGCCAGGGCCAGTTTTTCGTTCCCAGTCCGGCCCAGTTTCACTCCCTTGTCCGGGGATGCCCTTCAGGCATTTCAATCCCCCTGACATCACTAGAACACTGACTGGAGTAAAGATCACCGTACTAGAACACTTGTGGGCTAAAGGTCACCAATCTCGGAAACTGGTGGGAGTAAAGCTCACCACTAGAACACGTGTGGGAGTAAAGTCAACCACACTAGAACACTGCTGGAAGTAAAGGTCACCACACTAGAACACTTGTGGGTGTAAAGATCACCACTAGAATACTTGTGGAAGTAACAATCACCACACTAGAACACAGCTTGGAGTAAAGATCACCACACTATAACACTGCTGGGAGTAAAGATCACAACACCAAAACACTGGTGGGAGATCACCAAACCGGAACACTGGTGGGTATAAAGATCACCACACAAGAGCATTGTTGGGAATAAAGAAGACTGCATTAAAACACTGCTGGGGTAAAGATCACCAATCCAGAACACAGCTGGGAGTAAAGATAGCCACACTAGAACACTGCTGGAGTAAAGGTCACCACACCAGAAGACAGCTGGGAGTAAAGATAGCCACACTAGAACACTGCTGGGAGTAAAGATCACAACACCAGAACACTGGTGGGAGATCACCACACCGGAACACTGGTGGGTATAAAAATCACCACACGAGAGCATTGTTGGGAATAAAGAAGACTGCATTAGAACACTGCTGGGCTAAAGATCACCACACCAGTTTACAGCTGGGAGTAAAGATAGCCACACTATAACACTGCTGGGAGTAAAGGTCACCAAACCACAACACAGCTGGGAGTAAAGATAGCCACACTAGAACACTGCTGGAAGTAAAGATAGCCGCATTAGAACACTGCTGAGAGTAAAGATCACAACAATAGAACACTTCTGGGTGTAAAGATAGCCGCACTAGACCACGGCTGGGTGTAAAGATCACAACAATAGAACACTGCTGGGTGTAAAGCTCACCACAGACATTTCTATGCTGCTGGCATCATGAGAACACACATAAGCGCAAGGCACATTTCAGAGGTCACTGTCTCTTACATCATGAAAGCATGCTGAGGTAAACAATACTCTCAGTCATTTCTATTTCTCTTAGTAGATCAAGGGTGGGAGTAAAGCTCACCACTCCCATAGCTATGCCTCTTACACAATTAGAACACAGGTGAGACTAAAGTAAATGTAAATGTAAATGTAGGTATACTTATATAGCGCGACCTGTCACCACAAAGGGCATCCTGGCGCTTGCCTAGGGAACCCGTCCTGGTATTCCCCTGTGAGAGGCTCTGGCAGGGTATCCACAAGGTGAAAGCCAGGCATCCCGCCGCGAAGGGCCGTTGTGGAGATTAAGCAAGCTATTGCCCAGAGTCGCAGAGCGTGAACCCATGAGTCGAGAAGGCACCGGAGCGGGAATTATCGAGACCGTGGAATTTTAAGCCCAAGACCCGCCAAGGCGGGGAATTGAACCCTGGTCCAGGGCCGATCTCAGCTTCAGGGTCTGCCGCCTCTAACCCCTGAGCCACACTTCTCCACTAAAGTACACCGTCAAACATTTCTATACCTGTGACATCACTAGATAGGGAGTGGGAGTAAACCCACCACCTACATTTCTTTTCCTCTGACATCAGTCGAACATGGGTGGATTTAAAATTCACTGCTAACATTTTTATCCTTCAGACATCAATACATCAAGAGTGGTAGTAACGCTTACAACAACCATATCTATTCCTTTGAGATCACTAGAACATGGTGGGAGTAAAGTTAGCCATAAAACATTTCTATCCCTCTGACATCACTAGGTCAAGGGTGGGAGGCAAGCTCACCACATACATATGTAATCCTCTGACATCAGTAGAACACGGTGGGAGTAAAGTTCATCCCTTACATTTCCATCCCTATAGCATCAGTAGAACACTGTTTGGAGTAAAGACCTCCCCAGATGTTACTGCCCCTCTGACATCAGCAGAAGACTACTTGGAGTAATGAAATCCCCAGACACGCCTCTCACTCTGCCATCATTAGAACACAGCAATGGGAGAGTACTGGAACTTCTCAGTGGCAAACAGGCACTGAGGGATAGTGAGTACTGGAAATTCAATGTTTCTTTTTCAAGTACTGACAAAGACCTTACCTAAGTTACACTGATCACAAGAGAATAATGAAACATGTTGAACCTTGTCACAAGAAGCCTATCGGTATGGGTTACGCTTAATAAATGGAATCCCTCAGACATAATTTTGAAACTGCTAGTAATGACAAGCATTGGCATAGCCAATAGGTCTCGCCTTTGGGGCCTTATAAGTGTTTAGGCAGAGCTATTGGCTTTGTTAACGTTTTTAATATGTGTTAGTGGAATGAGTGTTCTAAGAGCATTTTAGCCCTTCATCCAAGGGCATTCAAAGTCCCCTCCAACAACTCGACCCTACAATGGCATGTGACCAATGATTGAACCCTCTGCAGCAGGCTATATTAATATTTTTGGGATAATGTTAACACAGAAGCATTATTGCCCAACCTCCACCCACTGCAGGGATTTCATAACAGATTCAAAACACAAGCACATTGTGTGAGAATAATAATGGACATGTAGTAATACACAATAGGTAAAGTCAAGGATTGCAAGCAGAAACTCAGACTTCCATCTATCGCCAAAGATATTCTAAGGATACACGCCTGCCATCATATAACAGGCACACGTCAACAGCCATGTTGTGCATGGTCTGGTCTGTAGCTACAGCATGGTTCAGAGCCTATGTTTACTGGGTACTTTAGCTTAATCTAATGTCAATATACCATGTGATGTAGTTTTACCATCTACGGACAGTGACCACAATCCACCCATTCTGTCCCTGTCTCCCATATGGAAAATGGATAAAGTTCCTCAGGCGCCTCATGTGTCGAGGCTGACAGGCGAAGTCTGTCCCTCGAATTGTGGGAGACACATGAAATGGGACAAGGTTGTCATCGATGAGGGGAAGGTATTAGAAATAGGGTCAATTTTGTCCAAAACTTTAATTAGGCTGAAGTCCATTAGCATGAACACCCAGGAGGTATCTTCTCTCTTTTGCCACACTATCAAAACTTTGGGAGATCTCTTTATTATAGCCAGTCGATGTGGCAAAGCAGGGGAACGGGGCCGTTCCAAGGGTAATCCAGGATGGTATTCTTACACCTGTCGGAGAGCAAAAAGGGAATTAATTAATGCAGTCAAAACAAAGGAAATCGGTTTGATTAGTGTTGCCAGGAAGAGGTATAGGGGGCTATTAGTGAGGCTAAGAAGGGGTGGGAGAATCAGTTTTGGTGTGATCTGAAAGCGGCTAGTCTAGGGAGGGATTCTAGGGGCTTTTGGGACTTAGTGAGATCATGGAATAGGCCCACTGACTTACTTATATTATGTAATATTCCTGAGGTATCATGGTTTGAGCATTTCTCCCGCCTCTATACTACCACTGTGGAAGATGGGTGGGGCCCCGTTTCACTACCACCATTAGGCACCCCAGGGCTGAGGGAGGGTTTAGCATTTACTGTTAAAGAAGTGGAGAATGCCATCAAATCTCTTGTACCCAATAAAGCCGCAGGGCCGGATGGTATACCGGGGGATCTGCTTTGCCTTAACTTGCCAGATTGGGGGATTCTTATTGCATCATTGCTTAATGCAACCTATTATGGTGCCACACTCCCAGAATCCTGGATGGGTGCTGAGGTCGTCCCAATCTTTAAAAAAGGGGGACGGGACGACCCAGCAAATTACCGGCCCATAAGTTTAATTGATTCATCACAAAAAGTCGCAGGGAAGGTAGTCCTTGGGAGGGTGCTCCAGTGGGCAGAAGAAAATAGGATCCTGTCTGACTTCCAAGCAGGCTTTAGGTCGGGCACCGGGACCATTGAGCAGTCGTTTCGACTGCTGATGTTATATTGGAAGGTGGTTGTACTGGGCAAAGGCAGTCTGTATCTCGCGTTCATCGATTTACGGACTGCCTTTGACCTAGTGCCCCGGGGGCGTCTATGGAGGGTATTGTTTGATTTGGGAATGCCTCCATATTTACTGTCACTAATAATGAAGCTCCACACTGAAAATTTTGCACAGGTCCGGTGGGGCAACCAGGGCCAAAAGACGGCTCGAATAACAGTAAATAGAGGTATCCGCCAGGGGTGCGTCCTTGCCCCCCACTCTGTTCTCATTATATGTGAACGGAGTGGTGGAGCATCTTTTAAAAAAACCTGCTGACGCACCTTCCCTGGCGGGGAGGAGAATACCCATTTTATTATTTGCAGATGACACTCTTTGGATTTCTAAATCCCCGCGTGGTCTGCAGAGCCTCCTAGACAGCTTCTAATCTTTTTGTGAGACTAGGGGCCTAAAGATCAATACTGAAAAAACTAAATATTTGGTCCTGAACCCTCCTAAAAAACTTGGGCGGCCGCCAGTACTGAATATGGTAACCCTAGAAAGAGTTAGAAAGAGTTATGGAGTTTGACTACTTAGGTATCCGCCTCTCTGTCACCATGAGATGGAACAGTCATCTCCAAAAAATGCTATTAAGTCACAAAAGGGTGGTGGGGGCTCTCCTTAAGGAACAGAGACTATCCACTTTTAAACCTATTGCCCCGTTGTTAGATATTTATATGGCAAGAGGCGTTAGTGCGGCGCTATACGGGGCAGAGCTTTGGGGAGCACAGAATGTAGACCAGCTATCCTGTTCAGAAAATACATTTTTGAAGGACTTGATGTGTCTTCCCAATAGTACCCCCACTCTCTCACTGCTCCTGGACATGGGCTGTCGTTCCATTAAAGACCAGGCCAGACTGAGACCCCTTCTTCTCTGGTCCCGCATTTGGAGGGTCCCCGAACTTGACAGCTATGCAGAGGGGCTGAAGGAAATACTATCTATGCCTGGCTGGTCGAAAATAAGGTGGTTAATTGATGTAAAGCATTTGCTAGGTGAGTTGGGTCTTGGAGAGGCTTGGCAGTCCAGGTGCGCCCCTCCCCAAGTCAGCTCTAAAAAGAGTGTATTGGAATTGGGTAACGAGTAGGAGAAACATTGATCCCAATTTATGCAAATCTGCCAGAGAATTTTTAATAGTGATGGATGTAGTCCTCCGGGAACCCTATCTTGACATTATTTTAATACCTAGAGATAGAGCTTTATATTTTATATTCAGAATAGGCACCCTCCCCGTGGGCGAACTGACTGCACGCTGGAAGATCCCGGCACAAACTGTATCTTCCTGCCCTTTTTGCCCTTCTGATTGAGTCAGTGCCCCACCTTTTGTTTGAATGCCCCGCCTATAAAGCTCCTCGCACTAGGTGGTTAAAACCCTTGTGCAAAGAGTTGGGCACCAGACATTATAGTGTGGCTTTGCGAATTTTGAAGTCTGATACATGGCCCCTATTTGTCTGTGGTATAGGGAAGTTCTTAGCATGGCGTGGATGAATAGGTCAAAAAGGCTAATGTATATTGTTTAATCTAGGTCATCTTGTTAGACCATTTTATGTAATTTATTGCCGCCATTTGTATTGTATTTAGTATGATTGTATTTTATGGCTAGGCTTTTATCTTTTTATCCCTACTTTAATGTATATGTACTGCTTTTTAAGATATTTTTATATCGAAATAAAGCCAATTTGACTGACTACTGGGTACTTTAGCTTAATCTAATTTCAATATACCATGTGATGTATGCCTTGCTGTAGCGCCAAGACCCCCTCTAAGGACACTTACTTTCTGAAACTCTCAAATGTTATGAATAGAATGAATAGAGGCACATACAACCCAGTGACCAGCAGAGAAAATATTCCCTTCTTGTGTTCTTCTGCACCATGTCACCATGAGCACCATGTACATGGTTACTCATTCACAGGTCATTGTACTCAGGTGTGTT
>NW_028250042.1:0-79843 GCF_964263255.1 Lissotriton vulgaris
GAATACCGTCTCCCACATTTAGCACATAAACAGAACCCAAAAAAACGCCACAACTAATTATAATGATTTCAATCGTTCTAAGTAACAGAGGCTCCATATTGGGAAGGGGTCCACCAGACATGCTTACTGTTGAGATGGTGTTGAGAACTGCTTGGATTTTGTGACAATCTTCAAAGTGTAGTCATTTGACAAAACCACAAAAATCAAGGCAGTTCCTTTCTGCACCAAAGTAGGATTATTACAAGAACTACTCTATATATAATAAAACTTCCGTCATCACTTGTCCAGCTTTTCCATATCTCCCTCTCCAAATAGTCCATGTTTGCCTTACAATGATGTACCGATAGGTGAGCTGCTTCCACTGAAGTCTCCAACTCTAGAGAAGCCCATGTCGGTGATATGGCTAGGAGAATGCAAAGATAGAACAGTCCTTTATGCGACTGACCACCAAGGAGAGCGCTACTGCCCCCAAAAGAGTATATGCCAGCTCATACTATTCTGTCAGACAGGAACACATCGTGTCGCTGTGGAAAATACCTACTACTACGACAACACCTTCCTCTAGAGTATCACTAGTGAATGCTATTAACACGTTTCACAATGTCATGGCAGATGATGCTGTAAAACATAGCATATCCATTAAATCTACGAAACCTTTTCACTATTGCCTTTGGTTCCAGATCACATTGAGCCCTAAATGGAGATTGTTCTCAAATGATCATCTACAAGGCTGCATTGCCACATCTAATGAAGAAATAGAAGCCAGAAGAATAAGTCCCCATGTCCCTGAGGGCAGGTCTGCAGCCAGCTGAATTTGCGTGGCTGTCTGCAGTGCATTTACTGCGACCCATTAACATGTACACCTCTGGACAAGTACAGCAAGAAACTGGACTCCTTCGTTTGTATGTTGTGTGACCCCTCTGCCACAATTGCTAAGGCACTATTTGGCTGCTACAAAACATTTTAGAGAGATTTCTTTTTAAGGGACGAGTTGCAAGGTTTTAAGGTAGCACTGAAGTACTCCTTCTCTCAGGCCTGGTCGTAGGCACAGAATCCGACTTCTCTGACCTTCTGGTGCATGGATGTTGCTATGGCCTTTCTTTAGGAAGAGACTGCTGTCTCCCTCTTACAGACCGTCTTAAACTATATACCCAAATGAAGGTCATCAGTCTAGCCTTCTCTGACACGTCACCTATGCAGCAATCACATTCATAACTGCTAGTTTTTACAAAGGCAATGGGGAAATGCCAAAAGCAATGGACCTAAAGTGAAACAAGAATTGGCATAGCCAATAGGTCTCACTTTTGGGACCGTATAAGCATTTAGTTATGCAGCACAATATACTTGGTGCAAAAACATCAGCTGTTGAATGGCTAAACCTTGTACCTTATACATGTTTAACCATGCAACAGTTGATGTTGCACCAAGGCTATTGTGCTGCATAACTAAATACTTCTAAGGTCCCAACAGCGAGACCTATTGGAAATACAAAAACAAATGCATTATAAGCTTACTCGAGAAACCGCCTAATAACAATACTCTGGTATTGGGAAGCATGTCTAATAAAGTCTCAAGGTGGCACAGAATAACAAAAGCTGGATGAGAGCTAAATATTGTGCAAAATGGATTGTCATTGAGTTTCAAGTTGATCCCTCTGAGTGCCCAAAAAAAGTAATCTCCATCTTCTCCCCATAAAGGTAGATTGTAAGCCAGTAAGTATCCGCATCCTACTACAGAACCACTGGTGGGATCATTTCCATCCTGATGAAAAGGCAAAGGGGGAGAGAATATTTTCTTATTGTAGGAAAGAATGGCCCAGAGCAGAAGCTATGTGCAATCCTTAACGTATAAACAGAATTTTCTTTTTATTAAACATGAGAAGTTCAGAATTATAGCCCTTCACTAGATTTATTCAAAAGGATGTCAGTGGGATTAGATGTCTACCAAAAACCAAGAGGATATGCGCTTTCACATGCTGAATAGAAATAGAACAAGCATTTGCAATGCAATAGGTCTCGCATTAGGAAAGTGTGAGCTATTGGTATTGTAAATGACAATTTTTTAAAATATGTGTTGGCTTTGAAAATATATAAATTAATTGCATTGTTATTCACAAAGCCAATAGCTTACACTTTCCTAATGCGAGTCCTATTGGCTATGGCAATGCTTATTGGTAGCAAGCAAGGACAGTGCTGTTGTGGTGCTGAGTGATGATGTGGTTGGGCTGAGTGATGTGGTGGTGTATTAGAGTGATGTGGTGGTGTATTAGAGTGATGTGGTGGTGTCCCTGAGTGATGTGGTGGTGTCCCAGAGTGATGTGGTGGTGTCCCTGAGTGATGTGGTGGTGTCCCCGAGTGATGTGGTGGTGTTCCCGAGTGATGTGGTGGTGTCCCTGAGTGATGTGGTAGTGGTGTCCCTGAGTGATGTGGTGGTGTTCCTGAGTGATGTGGTGGTGCCCCTGAGTGATGTGGTGGTGTCCCAGAGTGCTGTGGTGGTGTCCCTGAGTGATGTGGTGGTGCCCCTGAGTGATGTGGTGGTGCCCCTGAGTGATGTGGTGGTGTCCCCGAGTGATATGGTGGTGTCCCTGAGTGATGTGGTGGTGTTCCTGAGTGATGTGGTGGTGTTCCTGAGTGATGTGGTGGTGTCCCTAAGTGATGTGGTGGTGTTCCTGAGTGATGTGGTGGTGTCCCCGAGTGATGTGGTGGTGTCCCTGAGTGATGTAGTGGAGTCCCTGAGTGATGTGGTGGTGCCCCTGAGTGGTGCCCCTGAGTGATGTGGTGGTGTCCCTGAGTGATGTGGTGGTGTCCCTGAGTGATGTGGTGGTGTCCCTGAGTGATGTGGTGGTGACCCTGAGTGATGTGGTGGTGACCCTGAGTGATGTGGTGGTTCCCCTGAGTGATGTGGTGGTTCCCCTGAGTGATGTGGTGGTGACCCCGAGTGATGTGATGATGTCCCTGTGTGATGTGGTACAGAAGCACAGAGACTGAAGCTACGAACACGCAGGGTTGAGTGCTACAAAGCGCGTTCAGTTTCAAAGCACAGAATGATGGAGCCGGGAAAAAGCAAGGGGAAACAGGAAAACACAGGTATAGTGTATAATGATAGAGGCAGCGAGGGCTGGGGCTTGGACAGCAATCAAGTACGGGGCCGAGAAGGCACTGAATGGGAGAACACGGAAAACACCCTGGGCCAAGGAAGGAAGATGCAAGCACACAAGCAAAACAAGCTCTCTGCATTGCTGTGGCGGGGGGGGGGGGGTGGCAGGGGAGCGGGAGCGCATTCCTTTGAAGTCTGATGCGGGGGCGGGGGAGCGGCAGCCTTTGAAGTCTGATTGGGGGGGAGCGGCAGCTTTTGAAGTCTGATGCGAGGCACAGACAAATGATGGTGTGTGACGTGGCTGGTTTGTGCACGTGCACAGATCCCATGAACTGTGTCTAATCCGCTGTTTTGGTAGACTGTTCTTTTCCCCTTACTATAATCTCGCCGGAGCAATGCTCAAGCGAGACCTAAAAACGGAAGCTCCTGCGTTTTACTGTAGGAAAAGACCATTCCCAGTACAAAGTTCTCTCATCTTCGCAAAATCCAGCCCTACAAACGTTTTCCAAATGCATAATGGTAATGATGGCAAATCCCAAATCGAAAAGGATATATAATTACTCAAGTTTGGACAGCTCCAGCTTCTAATTGCAAAAAAATGCTTCTGAGGGGGAGTCTGTGTCCACTTGACATCTCGTGCACCAGCTACCTGTGAGGAACAATTTCCCCCCTCTCCATCTATGCAGATCAAATCTGAGAGCAGGCGCGCAACACCCATTGGACTCACTGGGCTTCAGCCCCCTCCATCGTGTGTGGCAGCCCGGGATGAGACAGATCCCGGGCACACACAGAGCCGCACCCGAACGTTTCACAGGTCTTTAAAAGACCATTTGATTGTTAATTAGACCTTGCAGTTGTTTCACCCCTACTAAGAGCCCCCGCAGCTCCACTCTGTCTACTGATTAAAGGTTCAGCCCCCCCCCCCGAAATTTTTTCTTAGCCCCCCCCCCCGAAATTTGGCTCTAGTTGCGCTACTGTCTGAGAGTATGGTATCCCAGTACTGTGCAATGGGGTATTTGCCTAATCTGTGCAGTGATGTACTTTCTGCTTGTGCCCACACTATCAGCGTTTTTCCCCAACTGTTAACGACAGGCGGGTCTATGGGTTTCCGTCTCTGGGTTATTAGTCTTTTTGCTACTATTAATCCTAGGTGGATGAATCTGATGTAACCTTGGGGTTCTTCCATCTGGGGGAAAGGCCTAATATGGATATCTCCCATGTATGTGTTATTGGTCTAACAGTGCATGTTGCAAGTGCCGCGGTAGTTGCTCGTCAGACTGCATGCAGGCAGGAGCAGAATCAGAGCATATGGGGAAGGTCCGCATTTGGTTGTGAACAGCGTTGGCATGCCGGAGTGACGATGTGGAAATATTTGTTTATTTTGTCAGGGGAGAGGTATGCCCTTTGCATTATATATGTCTGTATAAGCCTGAATTTAGAATTTCTCGGAATGCAAGTGGGGTTGGCTAACACGGTGTCCCATTCACGGTCCGTCCACTGTTGTCCCCTGCCTGCTTCCTACCGTAATCGGAGAGACGTCATGGGTTTCATTGTGTGAATAAGTAGCGGCTCAGCCAGCCAGTGTACAATGTGGGATCCGTTGCCCATGACATCTAAATATTGTATCAGGAGATGCATCTCCTGTTCGGAGGTTATGTCACCCCATGACGCGGATAGCGATTTCGTGATTGAACTATGTAGTAGGAATTGACCTGCGGGCAGGTCGTGATCCTCCCCCAGAGACTCAAAGGGTATCAGAACGCCCTCTGCAAAAAGGTCTCCTAGTGTACATAATTCCACTGCATGCCAGCACACAAGCGCTCTGCGAATATAATACATTACAACGCAAGTTATTACAATGCCTGCTTTTACAACGCAGTTGTTACAACGACCGCGTTATTACACAATGCATTTACATTGCAAGTCATTACAATGACTTGCAGTAGGGGGCGTGCTGGACTTAGGAATAGTATTATTTACTATTCCTACTCCAGTTTGCGTCACAAGGGGGACGGTGTTGGAATTAATTTGTAATACCTCATCGTCCCCTAGAGCAAGTCGTTGTAATGACTTGCAATGTAAATGCATTGCGTACTAACAACGTGGTCGTTGTAACGACCGCATTGTAATAGTACTGCGATGTAATGCAAGCGTTGTAAACGCTGTTTTCCGCCCCCGCCGCTAGAGGTGCCCGTCCTGCCCCTGAGCTTCCCCAGAAGTGGCAGCAATGGGGCATATGGGACCGTGTTTCTGGTGAGATACAGGCCCCTCCTGTAACAGCAATGTGCTAGGACAAGACGGGCTTGCGTTAGACGTGGTGGCCGGGCAATAGGATGGAACAGGTGATATATCTGAGATTGGGACCAAGGCGGCTGCATGGTAGCTGTATCCTCTAGGCCCGAACCTGCAAACCATCTCCTCACCCATTATAGTTGCGCCGCCAGATAATACAGTTCTATATTTGGTGCCACCAAACCTCCCTTACTGGTAGGGGCATTGAGTTTCCACAGCGCTATGCGGGGTCGACCCTTGTTCCAGATAAGGTCTCAGATCAGTTGTTCAAGGTCACAGAATATTCTGGCCGAGACATAGACCAAGAGGTTAGCGAAGTAGTACAACAATTTTAATAATATTATCATCTTGGTCAGTGCGATCCTACCCATCACATTCAGGGGGACAGTCTTCCAGAATTCAATTCAGGCTCTGACAGCAGATATAGCCCTAAACAAATTTCCCTCGAGAATATCAGCGGGATTCCGGTATATGAAAATACTAAGGTATCGGAACATAGATGTGTACCAGCGGTGGGAAGAATTATTCATACGTACATCTGTTTCAGTGATTTCATCACAGAAGTAATAGAGGCCCGATTTCGTCCAGTTCACCCGGAGACCCGATACCCTTTCAAAGTCCTGAAGTGTATCTGCTAAGGTAATGGGGATATCATGTAGGTCACTCTGGTATAATAGCAAATTATCAGCATACAATGAAACAGTATGCATGCCGTCTCCCAGATGGATGCTCCAGTCCACTCCTTTCCTGCAAAGCCGTGTCGCTAGCGGTTCCATAGCAAGCTAGACAAGGTTAGTGCGCGAAACCGAAACCACGGTTGTAGCGCAGGAGACGCCGTGCGTGTGCACGTTGGCTGTCCCTGCGCAAGCAGAGATGAGAAGACGGGGGGGGGGGAGTTATGTAAGTGTGTGTGTATCACAGTGTACGCACGGCGGCGGCCGGGGGGGGGGGGGGGGGGGGGAGGAGGAGGAGGAGAGTGGCTATGTTCTGTATGTGTGTGTGGGTGCGTGTGTGTATGCGCGGCTAGGGGGGGGTTCTCTCTGTGTGTATGCGCGGCGGGGGGGGGGGGTCTCTTTAAGTGTGTGTATGCGGGGGGTGTATGTGCGTTTCTGCTTCCAAGGAGCCATGGGAGACAGGAAGCGCGCGTGACCTGATCCTTTTACGTGCGCATGCACATCACTTGTCTCCTGTCTCCCTTGACTCCTTGAAAGCCGGAATGATAGCAATAGTCTCGCTCTGCGACAGCAGGCCTTTGGCCTGCAATCGCAGGGCGAGCCCTAAAAAGGAGTGAGGATAGGGGGCAGCCCTGCCCGGTACCTCTATTCACCCGTATGATATTTGATATCTGTGGACACGTCTGAACCCTAATGGAGGGCTGCATGTATAATGATCGAACCATGTGTAGAAAAGCATCTCCCAACCCATATACCGACAACACTGCAAAGAGATATGGCCACTCTAAGGAGTCAAAGGCCTTTTCTAGGTCCAGGACCAAGCAGCCAGAACCGGGCCAGATGTCTGCCGCATAATGCTGCACCCTGAAGAGCCTGCATAAATTAAGCGCTGCAATTCTATTGGGGACAAACCCATTCTGATCCTCATGTACTAAGGCCTGTACCAATGGGGCCAAGCGTGCTACTATGATGGACGCTAGAATCTTGTAGTCTGTGTTAAGTAGTGCCTAGAGCTTCCGGATCCTTACCAGGCTTAGAAAGAGAGATCAGTAGTGCTACATTCTGCCTTCAGAGAGGGTGGAGTCCTCTATTGAGGCCTCATATACCTTCTTGAGTTGGGACACTAGTACTTCCACATAGGCCTTGTAAAACTCCGCCGGTAAGCAGCCCAGGCCCGGAGTTTTGCCATTTGCCAACGAACTTATGCGTGTCCTAATTTCATCTAATAAAATAGGGTCATCCAATTCGAGCCTTTGCTCTGGCATGATCTGTGGCTGGGCAATGTCTTTTAGGTACCTGCGGATATCATCTAATGTGGCTAAAGTATGGGACCTATAAAATGCGGTGTAATGAGGTGTGAACTCCCGGTGTATATGTTGTTGTGAGTATACTGTAGTACCCTGCATAGAACGGAGGGAAGTGACGGGCGAAGTGGCATCCTTTTGATGGATCAACCAAGATAAAAGCCTGCTGGCCTTGTCACCCGAATGATGTGTGCGCGCCGAATGCGCAGCATAATTAAGGCAACTGAGTCTAACTTGCAATCGGGCATGCTCCTCCCTATTGTGAGTTAATCGCATAATTGAGCCCTCATCCGCCTCTTTCTCATGGGACGGCAAGTTTCTTTCTAGAGTAGTAAGGTCTGCTTCCAGCTGTTTGCGCATGCCGGCCTGTGTGCCCAGGCAGTGACCTCGGGTGACTACGTTGAAGGCATCCCATTCTATCAATGGTGACGAGGCAGTGTCTGTATTATCCTCGAAGTATTGTGCTACAGCCGTTTCCAATTACCCCCGGAATGCTGCATCTAATAGTGTATCTGGTTGTAAGCGCCACCTTGGAACCGGTGGTATGTCACTACTCCATTCTAGTTGTAACGTGTGAGGATTATGATCAAAGTGAGTCTTCCCAAGATATTGGGGTTCCGTAACAGCTGTTAAAAGGTCATCAGATACCATTATTCGATCAAGGCGATCATGTAACCCATGTGCCCCAGAGAAGAATGAGTATACCCTATTATACGGGTATCTGTGTCTCCACGCATCCGTTAAATGCCATTGCATAGCCCAATTGTTTAACGTCTTCACGTCGTGTGCATGGGTGCACCAGGAAGAGGAGGAAAAGAGCGGTCCAAGGAAACATCCAAGACACTATTGTATTCCCCTCCAAATATATCATCTGAACCCCATGTCAGGTAGCCAGCTTACTCGACAGGGCATCTAGAAACGCGGCCTGATCGGTATTAGGAGCGTATATGGATGCAAGACCTATGGGTCGTCCATCAAGTCTTCCCCGTACTATAGCATAAAGGCCTTCTGTGTCAATAAGTGAGTCCTCTATATGAAACTAAGTGCCTCGCCTAATGCAGATTAAAGCTCCCCATGCATATGCTGAGTAACCTGTAGCGTGTAACTGTCCTTTCTATCTTCTCTGGAAGTGTTCCACCTCAGACCTTGTCAATTGTGTCACCTGACGAAGAGCAATCTGTAGGTGGTGCCTTTTAAGATGCGGGTAAATGAGGTATCTATGGGGCTCTCACATTCCATGTGCATATTTTAACAGGGGCCATGATCTCAAATCAAAAAAGAGCATGTGACTTATAAAAGGTCTGACCGCTATATTAATTGGCATGACGAGTGTCTGAGATGGAAGCTGCTGTTGGAAGGCTATATATCTAATACTCAGTGTGTGTCGACCCTGCACATGGCGGATGGCAAAACTACTACAAACTAGAACTAATAATACCAAAAGGGCTAAAATGCAACATGCAGTCGTCCAAACAATGAAGAAAACAACATTTTTACAATAACAAGGGGGTAGGGGGGTTTCAATAGGTACAGTGTTGTGATGACTCACCGTCCCACAAGAAGAAAGCATAACTCTGGGCCTTAAGGCAGTGGATGCAGGCTGGTTCCGTAGGGGAAGCTGCGCCGCATATAACAAGAGCCTGCCCTATCCCAGACCCCACCTATCCCATACCCAACAATCATATTCTATGTAAATATATATATACTCTACAGCAGACCAGCCTTACCGTACATCAGTAACACAGTCTTATTATACTTGTATGGGCTTCAGTGCACTCGAGTCAGTGCGTGCCCAGAGTTCTATATGATAGTCTAAAAAATGCCATCTGCAGTCTGAGGAGTGATCTCCCGAAGGCTATCTGAGTCCTGCGAGTTCAGGGTTTTATCTGACAGTTCGACCCTCACTGTCCTAGTAAACTGGATACAGAGGATGCTTCTCCTTGTTCCACTCTGATTTCTGCCGCAGCCTGAAGGGCGTTGCATAGGGGAAGCTGCGTGTTGCGTGGATCCTGCAACATCTGCTCTTGGTCGGTGTCCGAGGTTCTGGGATAATTGAACTGTTTTGCGCTTCTTCCCCCGCCTACGTCTTCCGGGAAGGCTGCCAGTGTTCATGCCGTCTGTTCGCACCACTGAAGAGGCGGCCTCTGTGTAAACTTGTGTGTTCAGCCAGTCTCCTGCTGCCTCCAGAGTATCAAAGAAGTAGGTTTTGCCATTCGTTACCACCCGTAAACGGGCTGGGAACATCAAGGAGTATTAAAAGTCCTGCTGCCGGAGTCGTCTCTTTACTGGCATGTAGGAATATCGTTGTCTCTGCACCAGTGCCATGAAGTCGGGGAAGAACATTATTTTGTGATTGTCAACTTGTATTTCCTGCAGTTTCCTGGTTTCCTAGAGAATGGCGTCCCTATCCCTGTAATTCAACTCTCGCATCAGGAGAGGTGTAGGGTTGGACTCCGGAGTTGGGGGCTTCCTGGATATCCTGTGTACACGTTCAATAACAAAATGGGGGGGAAATTGTTCCCTCCGGCAGCAGTTCACGAAGCTAGGATTCAGTGTATGCAAAAGCATCCCTACCTTCCATGCCTTCCGGCAGGCCCACTACACACACATTATTGTGCCTCGATCTTCGGCTCGGTTTTCCAGGAACTCTACACGGGCTGTAAGGTCTTTAATGTGTTTCTCCGCCGCCGTCCCTGTAGAGTAATCTCTGCCATAGTGGCTTCCATTTTGGACGTTCTGTCCGCAAATTTGCGGTGGTCCGCATGCAGGAGATTCAAGTCAATGGCCTCCTTGTCTGTTTTACTTTGAAGGTAAGTACGGGTCTGTTCCATAGTTGCGCCTAGTTTCTCCACTGCCGCCAACATAGCATCTAATTTACTGAACATCTGATCTGGTGACGCCTAACCAGGCATTTTGATGGACTGGGTGCGGGTCAGCCAGTCCCCGGTCATCCCCCGCACGACATAGAGCTGAGGCCGAGTGTGTGTCAGCAACCTCTGCAGCACAGTGGTATTAAGTGAGCAAAAGGGGGACGTTCTTCCAGGTTCCTCAGATCAGTAAAACATTCATCCAGGGGCAAAGTAACATCCCTGGCACACCAGCTTCTGAGCCGAGGACCCAAGGCCCAGGCAGCCGATCAGATTTAATTGCCACAGTGGTTCCTGCAGAACACGTGCCTCGTACGGGGGCACCAATGTGTCATCCACAGTGCACAATATGAAGTAGGGTTGCGGGGTGCACTCCTGTTTTCGTGGTTGTGACCTTTTAATATAGTTATCTTTGTTTTAATTGGTGTGCTGGAAGGGGAGGAGAGGCCAATCTCCGCGAAGACAAAGAAAAAATAGTACTAGTGACTGTCGTCATTAGACCCTATCCGCACTACCTTTGGCTGAAATCCATCTGCCTTTGTAATCCAATAAGTAAATTGTATTTGTATTTTCCAAATAAAATTTTATTCTTTGGTTTTTCCTAAAATTTTATTTGGAAAATACAAATACAGTTTACTTATTGGATTACAAAGGCAGATGGATTTCAGCCAAAGGTAGTGCGGATAGGGTCTAATGACGACATCCACAGTGCACAGGCAGGAGCACAGAATCAAAGGGTAGGTCACCCTTAGCCGCCTTGGACAGAAGTAGTGTGCTGCAGCTGCTTTTCAGGAGTATGCCTAGTCTCACCTGGCACCCGCTGCAGCTTCGGTTTTCGCAGTGTGTCACAGGTCAGACCGGAGCTCGGCAGAGTCGATCACCTGCCCTGGAGACTTGCTGTGATGGATGTTGGCAGCGGGGTAAGGGTAGTCAACGATGGAGCTCTAATCGAGCACGTCTAACTCTATTTCTTGCGTGGCCACACCCCCAGCACATCTTCCCCTTATGACGTAATAATATAAACAAAACTATCTAAAACATTGGGAGATAACATATCCTAAAACTATACAAAATGCATACTTAATGAATAATAAATGTCTATATAGAAGAATGATAAAAAAGATACTTTACATAGTAAAAACATCTTCCAAACTTGAAGGTCATACAAGAACTCATCCAAATTTGCTCGTGTGTGGCCCTTAACTATTGAAGTTGCAGTTCTCATTAGCAAACTTACAAGTGAGCGCCAATATTTTTTAATTCAGACATGGAACCTTCAATACATTTATCACATACATGTCCATTGACTCTTGTCATTTAGTTCACACCATGACAATCTCTTGCACCCTGCTTAACCTCAACATCCATGCCTGATCAGCAAACCCTGCTTAGAAATCTACCCTGAATTGACTTTGCACATATCCCTAAACATTCTTCAAGTACCAATACAACAATTTTCTGGCATGCACAACTTAGATGAACCAATCTCTTCCCCACTCAAAGGACCCCCAGCTAGCTCATATTTGAACAACTAAACACTTAAACACTTTACACAAGTAGTCTGGTGAATGGTGTTATGCTATGTCTCAAACCACGTGCTGGCTGACTTTGGAATAGAGGACACAGATCCACCGGCCTTGCGCATCCGCTGTCTTCCGGTTCCTACTGGTGGCCCGCTCTCCTTCTAGGCATGCATAGTCTGATGTCGGCTACTCCGTGTGGAGGTTGCGCCATCTTGGGAACGATTGGCCTGCAAGAGACTTTCTACTTTTTCTCAGTCCTTGAGATCCTGTAGAGTGGAGGCAATGAGGAAGGGGGAGGAAAACACTTAAGGTGGTAATGCTATTGTAGAGTTGTAAAACATGTCGAAAGCATGTACAAAACATCCAGAATGCCGCCGCAAGACTAGTCCTCAACCTGCCAAGACACAGCCACATCTCGCAGCATTGCGCACACTCCATTGCTCCCCATCGAGGCTAGAATCACCTTCAAGATTCTCACCCACGCATACAAAGCCCTCAATACACCGGACCTACATACCTGAACAGCCAACTCAAATTCCATACACCCCAAAGGACCCTATGAGCAGCCCAGTTCTCCTACGCTGTGGTCCCCCGCACCAGGAAGTCCAGATTGGGAGGCCGATCCATCTCCTTCCTTGCAGCCAGAGCCTGGAACACCCTACCGCTCCACCTCACACAGACAACATAACTCCCCAACTTCATGAAAAACCTCAAAACATGGCTCTTTGACAGACCTCCTCCTTGATGCACTGGAACCTGCACTTCCCCCCTCACCCTCCCCCCCTCTCCCCCCCCCCCCTCCCCTCCCCAGAGCCTTGAGACTCTCACGGGTAAGTAGTCACGCTCAACAAATCCATGATTGATTGGGGTATTGGGTCTTTTTTAAATATTTGTGGAAAGCCTTATTTGTCTTTCTTCCTTTAATGTAGCAGCAAGTTCTTTGTGATCTCAAGGAGCTTCATTCATTATGAAATTAGCATGATTTTTTGGGATTCCCACTTTTTGATACATTGAAACAGTCTTAAGCTTTCTCCTTTTGTAAGCGTTCTCGCAAAAGATGGATTTCGTATTGTTTAGAAATGGCTTAATAGTCCTTCCAAAACTGTAAAGCAGGAGTACTTATTTCACTTGGATCTTCACAGAACTCGTATGCCCCGGTATGACTTTTTTCCTCAAGCCCAATTGCTCCATACCAAACTGACACATTTGATTTGATAGTTTGTAGCTGTAGGACTAGTTGAGGCTCAGGCGATCCTGTTCGCTTGGCAGTCACTGATTCTAATTAAATCAAACTAAACTGAAGTAGTAAGGATGAATTGATTTTTCCACCTAGGGTTCGTAAAGGGTGTATTTCTTTTTTCGACCAAATGTGTGTGTATGGTTTTTTGTGTTTTTTCATGAGATTAGATTTGTCCACTGTTAAGACTCGGTCAGTGAGATCTAATTAAATCTCAGATATGGTTTACTATATAAAACGAAATTCTCATAAGTGGGTAGTTTTAACATTACAGTATCTGTTATGCACAGAGTGCCTACAGCAGTGTTTTATAACGTGTGAGAAGTAACACATCCTTTCAAGTTTTTCGGCATGGTAAATCTTTCTACCTTATTTATTATTTTTATAACGTTTTATATAGCATGAATAAGACCCATGAGATTATCAGAGCGCTTTACAATTGAGTAATAGAGAGGAGGCATATAGATCAGACAACAGGGTGATCCAAAGTATAGGGGGAGAAAAACTTTAGCCGGCATAACAAGGCATAATCATAAACATAAACAGTTGAAGCATGTAATAAGCGTGAGGGACAAGTGTCAGAGCAGGCCTGGAGAATAGAGGATCTAGAATAAATGAAGCAGGTTACAAATGTCTCAGAGAAGGAAGCTAGGGGATCTAATAACAAAGTACGTACAAAAAAGTTCATAGAGAGGTTATTCTCTGAAAACCCAAATAAAAACACAATCATAAAAAGTCCGGTAATAAACAAGGGGGAGGCAGACGAGTCTTTGAGTGCTTGTCGGGCAAGGGGGTTCTAGGGAAGGAATTTGTTCATCAGTAGTGCTTTGAATTCCATTTGAAAGTTATCATTGAGAGGTTCAGCCTGATTTCAGGAGGTAGGGAGTTCTAAATTCGCTGGGGCAATACCTGAGAATGCTCGATTGTACGTTTTGTTTTTATGGAATTTCTCTGGTTTCAGCAGTAGGGTGTTGGCACTTCTGGAGGATCTGGAACCACCAGATAGCACACGTTTTTGTGCGAGGTATAGCGGGGTGTTGAAATTTAAGGCTTTATGGGTAATGCATGCAATTTTTAGTTGTATCCTTGCTTCATTTGGGAGCCAGTTTAGGGTTTTCATCTCCGGCGTGATATGGTGGTATCTTTTTTAGCCAGTGAGGAGTCTAGCAGCAGAGTTAAGAGAGGCCCTTGGTGGAGCCATCTTCAATCCAGGAAGGCCACAGAGGGTAGTGCTTCCATAGTGCAACTTGGAAATCACCAGAGATTGTGCCACGGATTTATTTATTTATTTATTCATTTATTTATTTGCGGGTTTGTAACGCGCTAGAATCGACTCCGTCAGGAGTATCTCTGCGCACAGAAAAGACAGACAAAGTCGACCAGAAGCATGGTTGTAAGCAATCAGAATGATGGTTAAGTGAACTTAGGTCTGGAGCAGAAAAGTTTTAAGTTGTTTTCTAAAGCTGAGATATTCTGAGCATTGCCTGAGCGCGAGAGGGAGCATGTTCCATAGATTGGGCCCAACGACGGACAAAGCCTTGCCGCCCTGTCTGGCCTTCCTCGTCGCGGGCACTCTCAATAGAAGCTGGCTGCTTGACTTAAGAGACCGGACAGGGTTATATGGGATAAATTTGTCTGTCCAATAAGATGGCCCTAGTCCATTTAGGCTCTTGTGAATTAGGCAGCACATTTTGAACTTAACCCTGTTTCGAACTGACAGCCAATGTAATTTTTCCAGGAGGGTTTTAGATGGTGATCTGGGCGGGGCGTTTACCACCAGCCTAGCAGCCGTGTTTTGCACCACCTGGAGTTTAGTTAGTACTCCCTCATTGGCTGACAACAAGAGTCTGTTACAATAATCAAAACGGCTCAATATCAGAGCCTGCACCAGGGTTTTTCTAGTAGAGTCAGGCAGCATGGGAAAGACTTTTCGCAGGAGAACGATGACGTGAAAGCATGAGCCCACCACCCAGTTGCCATGCTGTTTAAGGGAGAGCTCACGATCAAGGCGTACCCCAAGGCTTTTCACAAACTGTTTAGGTTCAGGCACTGGGCACAAATCCCGCGGCCACCAGTCCAATGTCCACATAATCCTAGCCTCCCCGAAAAGCATGACCTCCGTCTTGCCTACGTTACATTGGAGGTAGTTTGATGACATCCACTTTGCCACAGCTTTCATGCCCTCGGAAAAGGACGTGCTTACTTCGTCGGTGAGAGCTCTAAAAGGAAACAAGAGCTGAGTATCATCCGCGTAAGAAACCGGGATGAACCCAAACTCTCTCAAGATTCTAGCCAGGGGGGCCACGTAGATATTAAAAAGGGTAAGGCTGAGGGGACGTGGCTAGCGGCCGATCATGGTGGCAGCTTAACAAAGGAGCTCCGGGAGCGAGGCGACATCCCCCGGCAATCCGGCACATTAATCCGTTGCAAGAAACACTCCGAAGGGGCGAACCGGGTCTAGGACCGAGCAGTACCCAGCAGGGAAAATTTAAAAGCCGGTTGACACCGGGAGCCGAAGAAATAATATACTGCATGATGCGGCCTGTGGAAGACGGCGAGCAGCGGCCTAATCCTCAGCGGAGATCCGGGCGGAAGTGAAGAGGCGGCCGGGCCCTGGCGCCGGAAACGAGCCCTGAAGCAGAAACCAAAGAAAATGCTGTTAACAAAAGAGGCTTAAGCAACATCGGCCGCAGCACTATGACTATCGGAAAGGCTCCGCCTTCAACCAAAGGTAAAACGTGCCGCGCTGAGGCCCGCAAGAATAGCCGATGACACAGACGGGTGAGAACAGGCCATTGAAGGAGCTGTCGTAGGCCTTGGCACGAAGGCACAGCATCTTTGGAGACCTTTTTTTTTTTTTTTTTAAATCTTTATTTCGAAACAACTTCAGGTAACACATCACATACAGATTGGTTACATGCAGACATGGCACATCTCATTTGGTGATCAATGACTGAGAATCAACTCCACAGCGGGCACGGCACCTATGATACACAGGTATGGCAAGGCTTCACACACATTACGCATTATCAGTAGGTTACAATTCACAGATGGTAAACATAGCAACGGATAGTCCGCAAGATAGCACAATAAATAGGTCACAGTGTCGGATACCATCAAGAGCACTCATCTCCCATCGACCACATTGGCAGTGCGCATAGCAGTAGAAGTACAGAAAAACGATAACTCCAGTGAGCCCGACAAGCGTCACTGGCCCATGTCAGGCGTTCGACACAGCAGGTGTTTCAGGATAGGTAACGCTGAGCGCAAGCAAAGATATCTTTCCATAGCGGCTGTGCGTATCTACCATGGAGAGCCCCACTCACACCTCACCATTGTGGCTATCACTCTCTGAATCACCCTGTTGGGTGGCCCTATATAACCAGTAGGTCTGCAGTGGGCTCCAGAAGTCCTTTGGTCTACAGCGAACAGGCATCAAGTCAGCGTATACATTATATTGATCCTGACAGTATTCCACATCATTCAACCACTCCTTGAATTTCGGAGCCCTGCCTCTTCCCCATCTGCAAGCTATCCGTCTCTTCGCCAACAATAGTGCGACATCTGCAAACCTGCGGTGGGATCTTGGCACGTCTTTCGTGTATCCTAGTAACATAATCAGGGGGTCCAAAGCCACAGCCCCCTCAGTCATGATCTGTAGTGCGTCATGAACCTGAGCCCCGAAATCACGTACCACACCACATTCCCATGCTAGGTGAAGAAAGCCAGCCCCCTCTGCCCGACACCGAACACACCTGTCATCCTCTGCCAACTGAAACCGAAACTTCCTAGCCGGTGTGTAATAGAATGTCTGAACAATTTTATAGTGTATGATCTTAAGCCTGCAACTTGAGGAGATGTTAGCAGTGACACCACAACAATATTTCCATTGTTCATCAGTGATGTCAATGCCCAATTCCCGATTCCATTGCTCCCCTGCATAACTAACAGGAGTCTCTCGCTGTGTTCTAATGGAATTGTATAATTTAGACACCAGATGACAGCCATCAGACACCAGCATGACATGCAGCGGCAATGCTACACCTGGTTCGTCTGGAAATTGGGGGAGCAAGTCGCGTAAACCCTGGCGGAGCCTGATATAGTAGAAGATATCCAAAGGAGAGGGCTGTTCCACCCGAAAGAATTGGTCTCTCGTACGGAATGTACCCTCGAGGAACAGGTCACCCCACTTGATCAACTGATTTCGCCTGCACATGTTCTGAAACCCTGTTTCCTGCAATAGGGTCAGTTTGGGATGAAACGTAAGTGGCATCGCGGGTGAATAAAGCAGCGTGACTTCCAAAACCCTTGCGATCCGAGTCCACGCATCAATCGTGCACATCACCGTGGTAGCCGGGGGCTCCACATCTCCCACCCTCCCCTGTATCATGCCATTCAGCGGGAGCGGATGCACAATCCATTCCTCAGCAGCTATCTGTGGCATGAAAGGCGTGGGGTGTATCCAATAATATGCATATTGCGCCTGGGCGCTTAAATAATATACCTCCAGATCTGGGACATCGAATCCTCCTTTTTCATAAGGCTGTGTTAAGGTGGACCATTTCAATCGTGGTTGTTTGCCCCCCCAAAATAATCTAAGGAGTTCCGACCTAAGCCGCTTGAAGAAGTAGGCACTGGGGTGGAAGGGGACATTCTGAAACAGGTACAGGAAACGGGGGAGCACCACCATTTTCACCAGTGAGGCTCTACCCGCCATAGAGAGCAGTAGGGACATCCATTGCGTGACATTATCAGTCAGTTTAGAAATGGCAACTCCGTAATTAAGTCTGATCGTCTCCTCCCTATTAAGCAAAATCATTATACCCAGATATCGAAGATCGGTATCGCACCACTCCAGGGGATAGTCCAGCGGAAACCTCTCAACAGCTGCCGTGAGTGGGAAGAATTGTGATTTTTTCCAGTTCATATGCACCCCTGATATTCGTCCAAAAACAATGAGTTCCCGCAGGAGCGGGTTGAGGTTCACCTGCGGCTCTTTCACATACAGGGTGATGTCGTCCGCATAAAGGGACACTCCTATCTGCCGCTGAAAGCAGTTGAACGCACTGTGCTTATGTAATTGTCTAATCCGGCATGCCAACGGCTCTATTGCTATGGCAAAGAGCAACGGGGGAAGAGGACTGCCCTGTTTAGTTCCTCTTGTGATAGGCATCTGGGGGGAGAGTGTTCCGTTAACAATCACTCTAGCCACTGGTCTGGTGTACAACAACTTCACCCTCGCAATAAAGATTTTAGGAAATCCCATTCTGCACAAGACATTGATGAGGTAGTTCCATTCCACCGAGTCGAATGCTTTCGTAGCATCCAAAAAAACTGCAGCGACAGGGAGTTCAGGCGCTATAGTCGGGATCAAGGAGAAGAGTGTGCGAAGGTTATGGGTAGTGGCACGTCCCGGGACGAAGCCGGACTGATCCGGAAGCACTATAGTGGGCGTGATCAAAGAAAGCCGCGCCGCCAGCACCTTCGCTAGGAATTTTGCGTCGCAATTAAGTAGCGACAGGGGTCGATAGGAGTCTGTGTCTAGGGGTCCTTACCAGGTTTTAGTAAAGACGTAATCGCCACCTCTCTCATCGAGCCCGGCAGAATCCCCACCTCCAGTGATTCCTCAAACACCTCCTTAAGTACCGGGGCCATCGTGTCTATATAGCACTTATAAAACTCGGCAGGTAGGCCGTCCAACCCCGACGCCTTCCCATTACTCAAGGACATTATGGCATCTCGGATTTCGTCAACCTCTAGAGATCCTCCGAGAAATGCTCTATGCCCATCAGACAACCAACACAATGCAATGTCGTCCAGGAAGCCCCCAAAGCGGACCTCCCCTGTTTGTTGCGTAGAGTATAACTGTTCATAGTGTTGAAGGAAAGCCTTCTGAATCCCCAACGTGTCTCGACACCGCACACCGCCGTGCGTAGTAATTTCAAGGATGCCAGTGCCAAAGCGTTGATGTCTCGTGAGGGCAGCAAGTACTTTGCCCGGTCTTTCCCCTTCGCAGTACTTCCTAGCAGTCCAATATTTCCCCCTATATTTCACTTCTCTAGCGGCTTCTTCTTCGAATTCCGACAGTTTGTCCCTAAACTTATGGCAAATCTCAGGATCAGTGTTACTGATCATCTCTCTCTCCAAGTCTTTCAATTCCGATTCCAATTGTGTTATGGTTTTGACGATGATTCGCAGTATCCCACAGCTTTTAGAAATTGTAATCCCTCGAATTGTCACCTTAAATGCCTCCCAAATCATCTCCACGCTATCAACCGAACCCCTATTCCTGGGGAAGAATGCCTCAATCTCATCCCCAAGTTCCGCCTTAAAGACCGGGTCTAAGAGCACTGAAGGAAACAATCTCCATGGTGGACGGGGCCTATTGAGACCTGGGAAAGTCACAACAACCAGCACTGGAAAGTAGTCAGAGTAAGTCCTGGAAAGGTGTTCCACCCTATGCAAGCCTATGCTAAGGCCTCGTGAAAGAAAACAATAATCCAATCGGGCCCAGGAACGTGCATGTGTCGTGAAGTGTGTGCCCTCTCTATCGTCGGGGTGCGTGAACCTTCAGCTATCCACCAATCCAGCCTCCTCCAGAATGCCTTGTAGGACGTCCCTCGCTTGTCTGTTATACTGACTGCTCCCGTCAGACCTATCCACTCCCGGCCTCAAGGCTGTGTTAAAGTCCCCGCCCCATATGATGTGTGTGGCTTCCGTAGAAAGAACGTGTCCCCAGAGAATAGTAAAAAAGCCCGGAGTGTCAACATTGGGTGCATAGCAGTTCACAATGACAACAGTATCCAATCCGAGCCTCCCCCACAATATCACATAACGCCCCGCATCATCCAGTCTCACCCCTAACTCCTGAAAATGAAGTGTCTTTTTAATTAGCACAGCAGTACCTCTCGCGTATGACGAAAATGATGAAAATTTCCTAACAGCCCAGTGACTAGCAAATTTAGGGTCCACCCGTGGGCGGAGGTGCGTTTCTTGTAACAAAACAATCTGCACCTGGTGTCTATCTAAGTATGCCAAAACGTTCCTACACTTCCTCGCATCATTAAGACCCCGCACATTCCAAGACAGAATCGATATTTTATCCAGCGCAGTGCCAGCCATTACCCACCTTGCAAAACCATCATCACCAGCATAGCTAAGTGCCCACCCTGCAGCTCAGGTGAAATGCATCTCAGCCAAAACACAGCGTGCAACCGCAACAGCATCCAGTCTACAGCACAGTCTCTCCCCGTGGCCCTCCCCCCCCCAACTTGATAGTACCCAACTACAACACCCCAGCCCCGCACTATACCAATGTGGAAGTCCATAAACAAATATAGTTCAGTCAATGCAGGCAGCCCGTTGCAAAAGTGCACGGCATGCCATCCTGTGATCAACAAGCAGAAACCTGCACCCCAGCAGAAGTAAGAGTGCAGCTGAGAGCAAAACACAAGACCTCTGCATACTATAAATAAACAAATGAGGCCCACTATGACACAACCTTGTCGAGGCCCCTTATTATTATTATTATTATTATTATTATTTAATTTTATAGAGCGCGTAGTCACCCGTAAGTATCCCAGCGCTAAAATCAGTACAACTAGGAGTCAGCAAGGGAAGGGGAGAGACAGTTTAGGGGAAGAGGTGGGTTTTCAATTGCTTCCTGAACCGTAGGTAGTTGGATTCGGTTCTCAGGTAGTGCGGTAAGGCGTTCCAGAGACGTGCGGTGTGAACCGAGAAACGTCTTCCTCCTGTTCGGGCCTTCTTAATTCTGGGGGTGACAATGAGGTGTTCCTGGTCGGAGCGGAGGGATCTAGGGGCTTTGTATGGTTTGATAAATTTTTTTAGGCTTGGGGGACCATTGTTTTGGAGCAATCTGTGTGCTAGGCAGAGGGCCTTGAACATCACACGTTCTCTAACCGGAAGCCAATGGAGACACTTCAGCGCTGGTTTGGCTGAGGCTCTGGCCGGGGTGTTAGTAAGGATCCGGGCAGCTGCATTTTGGACCCTTTGTAGTTTATTCAGGGTTGCCTCTGGGGCCCCTAAGTAGATGGAATTACTAAAGTCGAGCCTAGAAAGAATCAGTCCTTGGATCAGCAGTTTTTGAGAGTTGTGGGGGAGTAGGGGCAGGATCTTTCGAATTGACCTGAGCAGTCCAAAACACGTACCGGCTACCTTTTTTGCCTGTGTTGCAAAAGATAATTCCTTATCGAGCCAGACACCCAGGCTTTTTACCTCTGGTTTCGGATCTGGGATCGGGCCTAAACAGGGTGGCCAGATGTTATGAAGTGAAGTGGGTCCCTTCTGGCCAAGGAGGAGAATGTCAGTCTTTGAGCCGTTGAGTTTCAGAGACGATCTATTCATCCATCCTTGTATCTGCGTCAGACAGTTGTAAAGGTCCGCAGGTTGTTGTTTCGGATGAGAAAGGGACACCACTAACTGAGTGTCGTCGGCATAGCTGACGATGCTCACTCCGAACGGGATAACAACCTCCTCCAATGGGGACATGTATATGTTAAATAATGTGGGGCTCAGGGAGGAGCCCTGAGGCACGCCACATTGGAGGGGAGTGTCGGAGGAGCAGGTGTTGTTCTCCCAGATTTGAAAGGAGCGTTGACTCAAAAAGGACGATATCCAGGACAGAGCAGTTCCTTCCACACCGACGCTCATGAGTCGTTGGATGAGGAGCTGATGGTTGACGGTGTCGAAGGCCGCACTGAGGTCGAGGAGGATCACTGCCACTGATCCTCCTTCGTCTAAGAGTGCTCTGGCCTCCTCCACCGCCATGTGAAGGGCAATGTCGGTGCCCTGCCCGGGGCGGAAACCCGTCTGCGAATTTTTTAGACGGTTGTTGTTCTCCAAAAATTGTGACAGCTTTCTGTTCACCATTTTTTCCGCGATCTTGCTGGTTCCCGGGAGGAGGGAGATTGGTCTATAGTTTGCCAGGTCGACAGGGTCAAGGGAGGTTTTTTTTAGAAGTGCCTTGACGACTGCCGCCTTCCAGCTAGGGGGACGACTCCTTGTTGAAGGGAGGCGTTGATGAGGTGAGTGAGAGAAGGGGCGATCGAGGGTGCTACCTTTTTGAGAATACGTAAAGGGGCAGGGTCCCTGGGAGATCCGCTTTTAATAACTTGCAGCGTATCTTCGACTTCTTCTACTGTCACTTGTCCCCAGGAAGTGATGCATGGGAGGGTAGGAGAGTTGCTGGCTTCTCTCTCCTCGCTCGAACTAGTAGGTGGAATAGAGTCGAGGATTTTTTGGATTTTCTCCTTGAAGAAATTAGCCAGCTTGTGGCACTTTTCCTCATCAGCTTTGGGGTCTGGTGGGTCTCTCGGTCCCGAGTCAGGGACTTTGAGGAGTTCTTTTAAAATGGTAAAAGATTCTTTACTGGAGCTAGCGGAGTGTTCTATACTCTCTTGGAAGAATAGACTTTTGGTTTTGCAGAGGGCGGTTTTGTAAATTTGTGAGGCGGTGTGATAGGCTTCCTTATTTTTGTTAGATTTGTCCTTCCTCCAAAAGCGTTCTGATCTCTTGCATTCCTGTCTCAGAGATTTGAGAGCCGGAGTATACCAGGGAGCGGGAGCCACTCTTTTTATGTGTTTAAGAGTGGTGGTTTTCGGGAGGAGTTGGTCTAGTGAAGATGTGAGCCAGGAATTGAATTGTTCATCGGCCGTGACCGGATCCATGGAGAGGGCAGGTGTTGAATCTGAGAGTAAGCTGGCCCACTCTGCCGGTTCAAGCTTGTGCCAACGTCGGTCCGTCACTCGGATTTTGGGGGGTTGGGGGAGTGCTGTGGCAAGGTCCCAGGAGAAAGGAACAAGAAAGTGGTCTGACCACGGAAGGGGGATGGGGGTATCTGAGGAGATATCCCCAATATTGGTCAGGACGGGGTCCAGAAGGTGTCCTTTGTCGTGGGTGGGTTCGTTGTTGACAAGCCGGATGTTAAATGACCTAAGGTCCTGCAGGAGATCCAAAGCTAAGGGATCGGTGGGGTCGTTAAGGTGAAGGTTGAGATCGCCCACGAGGAGGAAGTTCGAGGCAGAGGAGGCTGATTGTGATACCATGTCAATGAGGGCGTTGAGGAAATTCCCTGTTGTCCCCGGAGGGCGATAAATCAACAGTCCTGAGATGGAGTGTGTCGGGGAGATTTGAAGGGCGAAATGGCAGCTTTCGCAGTCTGCAATGTTGGCGTTGCTAGTCCTACAGGCGGGATGTTCTCTGTGGATAATTGCCAGCCCCCCTCCTCTCTCTTTAGGTCTATGTAAAGTTTGAATGAGGTAGCCTGGGGGAAGGGCAATGACAATATCCGAGTCCGTGCTAGCAGAGAGACAAGTTTCTGTGAGAAACAGCGCGTCCAGGCCATGATCCTGTATCAACAAGTTGATTTCGTGCGCATGCTTAGGGAGGGAGCGGCAGTTAAGGAGGCCAATCTGTAGCCCCGGCATTCCAAAGCCTTGTTCGGCTGGGTTACATCGTACACAGTTGGCGAAGGGTGTACCTTCAGCGTGGACGTAGTGACAGTCCTGCTTTTTTTCCTTGCGAAGGGCTCGAAGCATGTCACTTGTATACACCACACGTTTCTGCAGCGGATCCGGCAGAGTTCCTGGGCCTGGGGCCGGCTGGGCCGGACGGGCCCATACGGGCTTGCCTTTGGCGTGCCTTCGGCGCGCTGACGGCGCGCCCGCTGCGCCCGTCCGCTGCGCGTCCGGGTGTTACACATAGTTTTATCCAGAGAAAAGAACGTAGGGAGGTGTGGCCTGGAGAAGTGGGCGTGGCCTGTGAGCAGGCTCGCTCGCTGATGGCGGTGCTTGCAATTTCCTACCCCGTGGCAGCGTTCAGATCGGCTGCACGGGTAATTAGTAACAGGATGAGTGCCCCAACCAGCCTGGCAGGTGAGGGAAAGAAGCGTAAATTTTTAAAATCAATTCACACACAATATTTTTAAAAATAACACAATTTCAAACAGAGCTCCCGGCTGTGCCTCAGGAGTACAGATTCTGGGAAGGGCTGGGCGTCGGCGCTTTATATAATCAAAGGGGGCGTGGCCTGGAGAAGTGGGCATGGCCTGTGGGCAGGCTCGCTTTATATAATCAAAGGGGGCGTGGCCTGGCGAAGTGGGCGTGGCCTGTGAGCAGGCTCACTCGCTGATGGCGGTGCTTGCAATTTCCTACCCCGTGGCAGCGTTCAGATCGGCTGCACGGGTAATTAGTAACAGGATGAGTGCCCCAACCAGCCTGGCAGGTGAGGGAAAGAAGCGTAAATTTTTAAAATCAATTCACACACAATATTGTTAAAAATAACACAATTTCAAACAGAGCTCCCGGCTGTGCCTCAGGAGTAGAGATTAACCAAAAGTAGCAGTCAATAGCACAGGAATGAAGAAAACCAAAAAATAAAGGAAGGCAGTCCCGGGGGACCACCGCACCTGAAGACAAGTTCACCCACCCACCTCCCACTGAAGCATCCCCAACCTGCCAGTAACCCCTACCCGCCCCCCCACCCTTTACAAAACCCACACACCCCAACATTTGTATCAGAAGCAACAAAGTCAATGGGGTATACCCTTCAGGGTGAAATCTAGAGGTGCACATAACCTCCCCCCACACCTCGCCCGCGACCCACAGTTCACACATTAGGCGCAGCCCAGGTAGTGGGAGGGGGGTGCCTGGAGTACATTACCACCGCAGTCCAGTGTTCGCCCAATGACCTCTGGCAGCAGATGACACGTCCATCTCCAAGGCCTCCGCAGCGATTCACAAACATAGGAAAAGGAAAAAAAGGTGGCGAGGCCTCAAAAGCGCGAATCCAGAGTTCATGCTCAGAATGTTCAGTGTCACTCGTCCTCGTTAGCCGAGTGAAAGTCCTCCCGTCTGTCTTCTCCATTACGCCGCCCCACCGCTCGCTCTCTCTTAAGTTGCTTCACAAAGTCCTCCGCCTGCTGTGGATTTGTAAAGAAATGCTGCTTCGCCTGGTGCGTCACACGTAATTTAGCAGGGTATAACAACGCATAGTCTACTTGCAGCTCCCTAAGCTTCTTTTTAACGTCCATGAACTTGCGCCTCTGCTCCTGCACAACAGGGGTAAAGTCTGGATAAATGGAGAAGTTAACCCCCTCACAGGATAGTGTACGGGTGGCACGTGCCGCTCTGAGAGCTGCGTCCCGATCTCGATAATTGAGGAGGCGAGCGATGATGGGTCGCGGCGCCGCCCCGGGATTAGGCCTCGGTCCCAACGATCGATGTGCCCTCTCTACTATAAATTGCTTGGAGAACGCCTCCGGGCCGATCGCCGCAATCAGAATCTTCTCCAAGTAGAGCTCCATCCTCCCCACATTGGTCGACTCCGGAACTCCTACCACACGTATATTATTGCGACAGCTTCTTGCTTCCAACTCCTCATTCTTCGCAGCTATGATCCGGAGCACATTGTCCATCCTCGCAATTTGCGTCATGTGGGTAGCTGCAGTGTCATCGTGGTCAGAGATACGCTGTTCGGCCGCTGTAATACGTTCCTCATGGACGTCCATTTTCTGTACCACGGCATCCATTCTTGATGACATTTTGTCCACCTTGTCCACAATAGTGGCAAACCCCTGCCGCATCTCCTGCATCATCTGCTGAAAGTCAGGGGCGACCGGCTGGGGGTCTGTGTCTGGCATAGCATGCGCACGGAATCCCCCCGCATCCTCCGCATTCCGCAGTCCCCTCTTGGCCGCCAGCGGGTCAAATGACAGCTTCGGTTGTTTAGTATCCGGTTTACCCATGATTGAATGTCAGCAACTGTCCAATGCCAATAACTGTATATCACAAAAGGGATCACCAGCCGAATAGAGGAAGAGGACAAGAACGCCGCTATATGTAGAGCAATTGTGGGACCACTCAGCAGGCAGGCAGCGCTCACGCCAGGTTTGGAGCTCCCAAGCAGCAGTCAAGGCAAGGTAAGTCAATTGCAGTGGGTGCCCATCAGAGAGCAGAGTCGTGAATACCAGCAGCGGTCGCCCTTATGCGCAGTCCCCCAATCCCCGAAGTGGCCCAACAGCGTTGCATCTTGGGAAGAGGATCTCCAGGACTGGTGACTCACCCCCAGCAGCCGGCACCCCCACCGAGTCCAACAGAGGTCGTTCGGGACATCAGGAGTAGGCCACAGGCATCTAAACTACGCCCTGCAGACGCAGCAGGAGGGACCAGTGCCCCGAAGGAGCAGCACCCTACAGCCAGCCGGAGCCAAGGGCAGATCAGGGAGGCCACCCCACCAGACAGTCGAAGCGTCTTCCGTGAACTCCACAGGCAGGAGGGCAGAGTCAGCGCACTCCCAGGCAGCAATCCTGGACACGTGCAGTCCAGGCGGATGGCAGCTCTCTTTGGAGACCTTCCCCCCGACCCACATAGGGGGCTGTGGAAAGTATTTTGGTGAAGGACACTTTTTGGCAAACCGGTAGTCGGCCCATAGTGCCTACCTACCCCATATCTCACCCTGGCTAGCAACGAAACGCAAACGACCCGGAGATTGCGGTCGAAGAAGAGGCAAAGCAGCGCGCAGGGATATCCTTGAGACACGGTGGACAAAAGGCGTAAGGGCGAGGGAGACCCGGACAAGCACAATATGGCGGGAAGAGGCCCTAAACACAGCTTAACGCAAGCTAAACTAGATAAATTCGCCAATGACAGGAATAACCCTCCCCAGGCAGAATCTCGGAACTCCACAGGGAAAACACAAGAAGGGGATAGGGCCAAAAAAGCGACGCTGGAAGACGTAATGCAGGCCCTAGCGCAGGTACAAACGACGGTGGGCTCCACGGCCACGGAAGTCACCTTGATTAGAGGAGACCTCCAAAAAATGAGCGAGAGAGTGAAGCAGGTGGAAGTGGTGACAAAATCCCTGGTGGAAGACATGTCGGAGCTTCAAGGGGCAATGGAGAAGATGGCGGCTGAAAACTAGGCCCTCAGAGACAAGATGGACGACCAGGAAGGGCGCTCTAGGAGGAACAACGTCCGAATACTGGAGGTTCCGGAATCAGAGGGGAAAGCGGCAATGGATCTCTACGTGGAAGAACTGATTAAGACACACTTGAATCCGAAGGGCTTCTCGTGCTTTTTCTCGGTGGAGAGGGCCCACAGGGTGCCCGGTGGGAAACCTAAGCCGGGGGCTCCCCCGAGACCGATCCTGGCAAGACTTTTTAATTTTCTAGACCGAGATACCATTTTACAGGCAGCGAGGGTATCCCTGGCTATCCAGATACAGAACTCAATGGTAGCCTTCTTCCCAGATTACACCGCCGAGGTAGCGCGCCGGAGGAGGACCTATCTGGACGTTAAAAGGGCGCTTCGAGCTAAGGAGTTGCCTCATTCCATGCTGTTCCCGGCGCGTCTCAGAGTAGTGGCCGAGGACAAGGTATGGTTTTGTGAGACGCCGGAGGCGGCACAGGACTGGTTGGAGGGCTGGAGACCAGCGGGGCGTCAGCACCGGCCTAGTAAAAATGCCCAGAATCACCGAGACGATAGCCAAGAGGGATCACAAACATCCGGAAGAGGGGGATCGAACAGGTCACCAACACCTGAATTCCAGGTAGCGGAAGGAGGCATAACACCATGATTTCTCGGTGTCAGCCACAAAAGATGCACACTAAGAAACTCTGAAAAAGGGACATGCTTGGACACTGGCCTGGGGAGCTCGGAGGAGGGCAGGGTTGTCGTCTGCTCCGGAGGACACTCCACCCCACTGCGCAAGTAATCTGTTGAAGGGATGGGTTGAGCACTCTGCTATGTTGGGGAGGCGGCGGTTGATAGTCCGTTAAGCAGGGAGGCAGGGAGGGGGGAGGAAGGGGGGGTTTGTTTAGAAGTTACTGAAGTTCCACGAATAAGGTCAAATTTTGCAATAGGACGCAAGAATGGTTTAAGCCACATCAGTGACTGGGACACCCCGGGATCGAGATCAGATTTGCATTGCCAGAGGTGTAAGGTAAACAATGCATGATGTTCAAAGACAGGCACCTGAGGAGGGGCTGCGAAGATCACAAATAGTGCCTCTCCGACTTATGTCCTGGAATGTGCGAGGGTTGGGAGATAAGATAAAGAGAGGGTTGGTGTTGAATGCAGTGAGAAGGCAGGGACCAGCCCTGGTGCTCCTCCAAGAAACGCACCTCACTGGGGGGGGGGGGGGGGGGGCAACTAAAGCTCTCGATAGGAAAGGCTATAAAATGGTGGTACATTCAGAGTTTACCACGGGTTCTAGGGGTACGGGCATACTGGTGAAAAAGTCAACGCAATTCATCACATTTAGCACCAAGACCGACACACAGGGATGTTTCGCGGCACACCAAGGACAGTGGGAGGGGAGGCTACTGAACGTAGTATCAGTGTATGTCCCCTTCCCCCAGCAGTTCATACAGTCATGCTACCAGCACTGGGTGAATTCCTGCTGAACTTACCCGAGGGAGACATAATAATTGGCGGAGACTTCAATGCAGCAGTAGATTCACTAGTGGATAGGTTCCCGACAATGCCCCAAACGGGGGGCACATCACGTATTCAGAGATTCCTAACCGCAATGGGACTAATAGATATATGGCGCTATACTCACCCTGCTGCGCGACAGTACACTTACCACTCCACAGTCCATAACAGTCTGTCGCGGATCGATTACTTTTTTGCGCTGGGAGATGGGGTACAACATGTAGACACTATCGATATACACCCAAGGGGCATATCAGATCACTCCCCGGTCACACTTACATTATCCACTCAGGAGAATTTACCCAATACACGCCTCATACCTCCGAGTTCCCAAGGTGCGTAGGGCACTCAAGACAACAACATCACACTACTTCGCGGAGAACACCGCATCAGTACGGTCACCCGCGATTTTGTGGGAGGCGTACAAGACGGTGCTCAGGGGACAAGCTATAGCATCCATAGCGGGACATAAAAGAGAGCGACAGCAAGAATTTTCCGAGTTGGAGATAGCACTGTACGCTGCACCTAAGACGCATGAGGCGAACCCTACTCCAGACACATCCCATGCACTACTCCTAAAACAACAGCAGTTCAGGGAACATGTAAAGCAACAATCAGTGGCCCAGATAACAGAGACGACACACAGGATTTATGACATAGGGGACAAGGCAGGTAAAATGCTGGCATGGCTTGACAAGAGGGGAGAGAGTACCAGAGGTATACAGCGCATTGGAGATAAACAAGAAAGGGTGCACACGAGTCCCGAGGAAATTGTGGGGGCCCTAGCGGAATATTTTGAGGGAGTATACACGCCAGAAACCGAGGTATCAGCAGACAGGGCACGCATGATGTTGGAAAACATCCCCCATAAGACACTGATGTCAGAAGCGGTGACGGAACTGGAGGCAGACATCACAGAGGAAGAGGTCCAGAGAGCAATACATGCTATAAAGCCGGGAAAGGCGTCGGGTCCCAACGGTATCCCTATAGAATGGTACCAGGCAGCGTCAGAAAGGCTCAGTGGGCATTTGTTAAATATGTATAAAGACAGTTTGGAAAAGGCCGAACTTCCGTGTGATCAACGGACGGCGACTATCGTTGCAATCCCCAAACCCGGCAAGAACCCGGAAATGTGCACATCGTATCGCCCAATCTCCCTACTCAATGCCGAAGTAAAAATCCTGGCTAAACTTCTTGCCACCAGGCTGACGGCCCATCTCCCGCAAATCATACACCCAGATCAGTCCAGCTTTATGCCGCACAGAAATACCGCCCTCAATTTGCATAGGGTGCATAGTGTGCTTGCCAGAGCAGATACACTATTGGAAAAGGCGGTCATACTGGCACTCGACGCAAAGATGGCATTCGATATGGTGGAGTGGCAATATTTATTCGAAGTCCTGGTCCATATGGGAATTGGCCCCAAATTCGTGGCTTGGGTCCGACTATTATACACCAATCCAGTGGCGCAGGTGGTGGCGAATGGCCATATTTCGCATCCATTCCAGTTAGGAAGGGGAACCCGTCAGGGTTGTCCCCTGTCGCCTTTGCTCTTTGCGATTGCACTAGAGCCATTGGCAAATCGAATACGCTCCACTCCACTACTAAAGGGGATCGCTTGGTCGGAAGGGTGGGAGGACCGCCTGTCACTTTACGCGGATGACATGCTGGTGTACCTGACAGAACCGGAACGAAGTATACCGGCACTGTTTACACTATGCGATGAATGGGGGAAGATATCGGGATACACCTTGAACTGGAATAAGTCGGAAATATATGTACTGCAAGGACCGACCCCCACACTGGGCGAAAACTGCCCTCTGAGGGTGGCAGGAACATCCTTTAAATACCTAGGTGTGCATATAACAAAGGATCCAACCGAATTCTTTCAAAAGAACTTGGCACCCCTGTTGGATCGATTAAAACATGATGTTAAATTCTGGGCGGCGTTGCCACTGACATTGTTAGGTAGAGCGGCGCTATATAAGATGATGTCATTGCCTCGGTTTTTGTACATCCTGGAAAACACACCATACCCGGTAGACAAAAGATATTTTGGAAAAATATCGGCATTGATGGCAGGCCTCATGTGGAACAATTGACCGGCGCAAATAGCCCAGGCTAAGTTGCATAGGGGGTGGTACGACGGCGGTATTGCTTTGCCGAACCTGCACCTCTATTACATGGCAGCGCAACTAAAACCCATAAACCAGTGGCTGCATGCACCTTAAGAAGACCCAGCATATAGGGCGGACAGGGAGCAATTAGGTACCCATAATATACTGGCACCTCTATATGACCACAGGAAAGTATGCATACTCGTGGGACCCACAAGACTTACCACATCGCTGTGGCATACAGCACAGGCAAAACTGGGCTGGAAGGGGAAAATTACCAAACGTACCCCATTGTGGGACACGCTGGCCCTGGGAAATTTGAGAAGCAGTAAGGGGTTTACGTTATGGGATAATATTGGATTATCCACAGTGGGAGATCTGTGGGACAAAGACACTGTGATCCCCTTTGACCAGTTTAGGCAACAATACGAGCTGGGGCCCACAGAATTGTTTCGCTACATACAGGTGCGTCACGCTTTGCTAGCAGCCATCCCACACAGCACGAAAGTCCCAGAGGCATCGCCACTCGAGGATCGTCTCCTTACGGATTACATGCAGGAAAGAGCGACATCCCTCACATATCGTAAACTGTTAAATAATTTAGAGGATCCAACAATAAAACTGAGAGCTAAATGGGTTGAGGAACTAGGGGAATTGGACGAATTTGAATGGAATGCAGCATTGGCATCTCCTAAGGAGGTAGGCATATCGGCAAAGTTCCGACTCATACAGCTTGAAATCCTCCATAGGGTATACTACACGAGGAGGATGCTCCACACAATACACAGGGCACAACATCCATACTGTCTTCGCGGGTGTGGGGAAGAGGGGACTTTCTTGCACACTATTTGGGATTGTCCCCGCATTCAGGAATTCTGGAGACAAGTCATGCGTACCATCTCGCAAATTCTGGAGGTCTCCCTGGTTCCGGAACCACGTTAATGCCTGCTCAACATATGGGGGCCCAACAACCTTTCCAGACACAGACAGCAATGGTCCACGATAGGTATGGTAATAGCCAAACGTGGCATTGCACAGAAGTGGGGAGTGGTAGACATTCCAACACTAACACAGTGGTGCGAAAACATGGACAGAATTATGATAGTAGAGAGGACTGTATACACTAATAGAGCATGCCCGCGCAAATGGAACAGGATATGTTATGTTATGTTATATTATATTGTGTTTATATAGCGCACGGCTACTCTAAAAGAGTGTCAGGCGCTTTCCACATGCAGCTCAGTGTAAATAACACAACAGACAAATAACAGACCACAAAGCAAAAAGGGGAGAAAGTAGAAGGCCTAGAGGTTAAAAACACTCAAAAAGGGTTCCTTTCTGTGGTTCCTAAATTAAAAGCACCAAGGCTTTTGTGAATAAGACACCTAAAACATTTCTGCTCTCAATAGTGCATATCTAGACATGTTCAGTAATTATATCCAAAAAACATAATTATTCATTAAAATCAAATTTATTAAAAGCTTAGTCAAGAAGCAACATATAGTCAACAGTTTTACATATAAAAATAATCGCAATACATTAACATTGTATACACATAGATTCACAATCAATAAAATTAGCCAAGTTGTCGACGTGTTTCGGTGCCAAGATTGATGATACACCTTCCTCAGGACTACAATCAAAATCTCTTCAATCTAAAAACATATGGAACAGTCAATTAGTATACACTCATTGAGGGATCTTATTTACAGAAAGTTTTTTAACAATTATGTCGGTGTCTAGATTATAAGTTAAAACATTTTCTTACTCAATTTGCAGTATTCAATTTGCATTCTCAGTCTCAATCCTGGGGATAGATGAATCGTATCCACTCTTATGTTTTGGCTTTAGTTCCTTTAAAAGACCTGTGTACACATGATATTATACTAGTAGATCATTGGATCACTGAAAAACATAGAGAAGATGAGATAAAATGGTGTATAGTGGAAAAAATAAAAACCACTATGAGAGGAGGAAATCTGGACGTTAAACGTAAACAAAGAGAACAGTTTTTTATGTCCAAATTTCGTACCTATACTCAGGGCCTCAGGGCCTCAATAGCAGGGAGGAATGGGAAAGATTAGTACGATAATGAACTCAGTACCCTGCTTATGTACTATGTTAACCTGCAAGAAAGACACTATAATATTTATTTTGGAAATGACCTTGGTTTCGTCAATATATAAAATGTTAATTTTTCTCGAAAATAAGAGATGGGCCCACAGTTTATGATCTGCCCAGAAATGATATAGTGTTGAATGAGAATATGTATCTTTTGTCTTGAAAGGCATAACACCAAACAAATTTATTTGTTGAAGGACACTTATCCTTGTAAATGTCTGTCCATATTATGCTAAAGAAGATTGTAAGGGGTAACCATAGTATGACGATCGGAAGCCCTATCTCAATTATGAGCCCCTTCCTATGCAGCGGTCAATTATTCTCCCACATATCGATCCGGCTAGCACAATTTGTACATATGGTACCTGTATCCTCCTAATATGCTCCGATTCCCATACATATGGAAACTTCAAGGATAACATGTGATTATGGTTAACTATACCATTAGGATCATGAAAACTATCTACCAGAAAATGTTTAACTTGTGATTATATTTGGCTTTACCACGAGTAAAAAAACATAGGAGTTAGTGGATCAAGTAGTAATAATTTTTCTTGATTGAATTAAGCTGTTCCGCCAGCAAATAAACTTAGCAGACACCACAAGACAGAGATGTTTATCCCCTAATGATATATCAACAAACTACTAAAATGGCGGGCGTCTTTAATGTGAAAATAGTAATAATTATGTCCAGCTATAGATCGACTATACCACGAGAATTAAAAATCTGTACAAACTTGACAATACAAACTAATAATGTGTAGTTTGCCAGGAAATCAAAGGAATCCATCAAATAACTTTAATGTAAAAACGCTAGTCCTTTTTCGTTTGTAGGCACTATCAATCCCTACTAAACCCTAACCCGCTAAGCACCAAGAGGGAAACTACTAAAATGGCGATTAAATGTTGAGGCAAAAAAAACGAAGAACAAGTCCGAGTATTTCTTGTTAGGAGCATATAATTTAACGCTCCACAAACAGGGTAAATCGGGACCAGTATACAGAATAAAGATTAAGAAAAAAACGGCGCCGTGCAATATAAACATACGACCCGAATCATGCATATGAATTTGGATTTTCCGACCTAGTCCTTCCTCACTTACAGGCCCGATGAGGCAGGAAGATCTGTAAAAAAAACTACGAAAATGGCGGACAGTGAGCGCCTGCAGATCATTCACACAGGTGTTACCATTTAATCAATTATGACACACCGCCGGATAGTACAAAAAGGTGCCGGTTTTCCAAACGCACTAACTGACGCTGGAAACCGGGTGACCAGGCAGGCGGCGAGGAGCTCCAATCATAGAGGTAAGAGGACAGGGGCAGCAGGGCGCACTGTATCCAGTAGCACAAATGGGGATCTAGACATGTAGTATAAATGGACCCTAAACCTATCTAAGAATTAAGCAGCACTTAAGAGGGCATAAAGTAAAAAATCTCTCTTTTTTAGCAACATGCATTTAGCTTTCTTTGCTGTTAGGATCTATGAATATTACCTGTTGCATATTATATATTTTTACTACTTGTGCAATATAGGATAAAGATACCTACAACCAACAACCTTACCGCCAAATTACAATAGGGCGTAGTGTATTTGATAGCGTGTATGTAGATGGAGACACGCAGCAAGAGTATTACGCTTATATTATTGGATATATGACAAAGTGCTAACTATGCACTCCATTTCCGTTTATCCAGACAAAGTGAAACTTCAATTTTTTTAAAAAGAAGTACGCCATCCGACCGCAGATTTAAGCAGGACAATCGGAAAAGACGCCAACCCAAGGTTAACCCTAGGTCCTCCATACAACGATTGATACCAAAGATCACCAGCTATAAAGTAAGCTTATTTCCCATAAGTGTTGCAGAGCAATTGAAATGTTTTTCCCTAGAGATAACACACTGACTGTATACCTAATATCATTGTGTATACACAGGTTATTTTAAGGAATCATCTTGGGTACTATCAATGGACAAGTGAAAAGAACTCCATTTGGTTGATATCAGGATAAGAAAATTAACCCCAAGGCTCCAACTATAAAACATAAAGTAAGCATTAGACCTTCCAAAGCTCAGTGATGATATAAAAATAGCTTTGTGGTTTAAAACTAAATCAGTAATTGTACACACTATAATATCATGTGTACACAGGTCTTTTAAAGGAACTAAAGCCAAAACATAAGAGTGGATACGATTCATCTATCCCCAGGATTGAGACTGAGAATGCAAATTGAATACTGCAAATTGAGTAAGAAAATGTTTTAACTTATAATCTAGACACCGACATAATTGTTAAAAAACTTTCTGTAAATAAGATCCCTCAATGAGTGTATACTAATTGACTGTTCCATATGTTTTTAGATTGAAGAGATTTTGATTGTAGTCCTGAGGAAGGTGTATCATCAATCTTGGCACCGAAACGCGTCGACAACTTGGCTAATTTTATTGATTGTGAATCTATGTGTATACAATGTTAATGTATTGCGATTATTTTTATATGTAAAACTGTTGACTATATGTTGCTTCTTGACTAAGCTTTTAATAAATTTGATTTTAATGAATAATTATGTTTTTTGGATATAATTACTGAACATGTCTAGATATGCACTATTGAGAGCAGAAATGTTTTAGGTGTCTTATTCACAAAAGCCTTGGTGCTTTTAATTTAGGAACCACAGAAAGGAACCCTTTTTGAGTGTTGCTACATTTCCCAGTCCTTTCTGGGTGTGCTAGGGAAAACTCTCTCTTTTTTTAAACTAGAGGTTAAAAAGCCAAGTCTTTAGGCTCTTCCTGAACTGAAGCAAATTAGAGGTGCTACGTAAAACCATCGGAAGCGAATTCCAAAGCTGAGGGGCCTTGAAGCTAAAGGAGCGACCCCCAGTGCGGGCCTTTCTCACACGCGGAACCACGGCCATGAAAAGAGATTCTGACCGCAGTGAGCGGGCTGGACGGTAAAGGGACAGCCTCCGTTGCAAATACCTAGCGCCTGAGCCAAAAAGTGCTTTATGCGTCAGCGTCAAAGATTTAAACATGATCCGCTTCCGGATGGGCAGCCAGTGAAGCTTCTGCAGCAGCCCAGAAACTCGTGCTCGCCTGTGAAAGCCAAAAATGGCATGAGCAGCAGAGTTCTGCGCCACCTGCAGGCGCTGGACCAAATAGTCCGGGAGACCTAGAAAGAGGGCATTCGCATAGTCCAACCTGGATCCAATAAGAGATTGCACAGTGATCCGCCTGTGTTCCACAGAAAGCAGTGGTAAAAACTTGCGGAGCATCTTCAAGATGCCAAAACAGGTGCCAGCCAGACCAAGAACATGCGCTCTCAACATAAGCTTATTGTCCAGCTTGACTCCCAGGTTTTTGGCAACCAGCGATGACTGTGCAGGAGGACACATATCCAACGGCCACCATTCCTGCCACTCAGGGTCGGTGGCGCAGCCGAAGAATAAAACCTCCGACTTGCTGGAGTTGGCCTTCAGACTATTCCGCTGGAACCAGTCGAAGACCATTCCCAAGCACCCCCGGATGCTCTCTCCATCAAATGCCTGATCTTTTCCGCATGTGAAGAGAAGTTGCGTGTCGTCTGCGTATGAGACGATCTGGGCCCCATAAGCCTCCACCAAGGCCGCCAGAGGGGACATGAAAATGTTAAACAACGTCGGGCTCAACACAGAACCCTGTGGAACTCCGACTCCCAGTGGCGGCATCTCAGCGGAGCTCTGGGAGACCCAGATCGTCTGGCGGCAGCCCTCAAGAAAAGATGTAAACCATTTAAGCACCATCCCCCTAAGGCCGATGTCATGAAGCCTGGCGAGGAGCGCCTCATGGGGGACGGTGTCAAAGGCCGCCGACAGATCTAACATGACAAGCATGACCTTGCCTCCAACATCCAAAGTCTCCCGAATGACCTCCGAGACCTCCAACAGAGCCGTTTCCGTACTTAAATTAGAACGGAATCCGGATTGGGATGGATGAAGTAGATTGTTTGTTTCTAAAAAACCGGACAAGATGCCATGCACATGTTTCTCTGTGATCTTAGCCAGAGCCGGGAGAAGAGAGATTGGCCTGTAGTTGGCCAGAACCTCGGCATCTAAACCAGGCTTTTTCAGGAGGGGGATCACCATCGCCCTTTTCCAGGTGCGTGGGACACTCCCCTCCCTCAAGGAGGCATTGAGAAGGGGGTTGACCAGTGGGTTCACCACCGCAGCCATCCCGGCCAAAAATTTGGCAGGGCAGGGGTCAAGCGGCGAGCCTGATTTAAGACTGGCCAGCAGCAACAGGGACGCATCGCTAGAGACAGCTGGAAAATCCGACAGCACAGCGACAGGCGTGGACGATGGAACGTGTCCCGCCCCGGAGCCGCAGCATCCCTCCTCCGACCTCTCCAAGAAGGAGGCCTGAATCGCCTTGATCTTATCTGTAAAAAAGCTGGCAAGATCACACGCCCACGCGTCAGATGACACTGGAAGGGGCAAGTTGGAGCTGGGGGTCGTGAACTCCTTCACCACAGTGAAGATCTCCTTACAGGAGTTCGCCGACGCCTCAATCCTCCTAGCAAGATATTCCTACTTTGCACACAGGATGTCCCGTTGATAAGCCTTCACAGCCGACCTGTAGGCGAGTTTGGCCTTCCCGTCATACTGAAGGCGCCAGGACCCCATGGAACACTTTCAGGGGGGACATATGTGAACCACTGGAGGAAGATGACACCTTGACATCAGATGAAGAGGGGGAGGATGACTAGGGTATGGGATAGGGGAGATCGAGGCAGGGATTCGAGGTAACAACAGGATGTATGTATGGAACAGGGAGGTGAGGGGGGTACGTAAGGTAACAATTGATCATCGTGAATAATGACCCCATTGTGGCGGAATATAGAGATAGCAAATTAAATGGTCTTTGAGCTACCTACACAAAACGAACGCTAGGCGATCTAACTAGATTAGGGGGGATATACTCGCTCTTGTGGAACTGATGACCGAATGTGGTAACTTTATGTTTATATTGTTTAATGTTATAAAATATAAAAATGAGACCTACACGAATCCATACTTGACTCACGGTCTAAATAGACACATAAATGTTCATGCCGCCGCACCTCCGGGTTGGCGGCTTATGGGCTGTGTACTTTCGAACATACTGCTTATGGAAAATAAGATGGCGGCTGGCCCCGGAGGTTGTAGACCAGAGGCTGTGTATTGTTTATTAATGATAAATAAAGGTATTTAAAAAAAAAAAAAAAAAGAAGGGTAAGGCTTAGACAAGATCTCAGTCTCTGCCGATCGAAATGAACTCATGCTGACAGATTGGGTACAGTTGAATAAAAAACTCCTTAACCAGGCCAGTGCTGTGTTCTCAATGCCGATCTTAACAAGTCGTCCGATCAAGATATTGTGAGATATCGTGTCAAACGCTGCATTTGAACTCATTGGGGTCGGAGAAAAGGTTTTTATTTTCCTTAGGATGCTCATATGGAAGTTTTCTCCAATGGTGAGAGCAGTAATGTGCTTCTGCATGTTCAGGCTCTTGTCTAGCATTATGCCCAGTGAGCTCATGGAGTTGATGTGTGGTATGCAGTTTAGAATCCGCCAGTTTTGGGCTTTCAGTAGAGTGGTGTTGAGGGACCTGATGTCCTCAGGGAAGGAGACTTTGAGGTACAGTGGGATGTCATCGGCATACATGTGATAATGGATATTGGATAGTTTCAAAATTTCAGTTAAAGGCTCCATGAACAAGTTGAAGAGGGTTGGTGAGAGTGCAGACCCTTGTGGAACCTCTAGATTAACTGAGGAGGGATTAGATATAGACTAATTAACCTTGAGAAAAGATGCAAACCAGTTTAGGATGGGCCTTGAGAGCCCCATCTTGTGTTCCAGTAGCTCGAGTAAGCAGTCCTGTTTAACTGCATTAAAAGCTGACAATAGTTCAAGGAGGATCAGAAGGCAAGAATCGTTCGGATTCAGCATTTTGTGCGCTTCGTTCAAAATGTGGGTAACAGCAAATTCTGTGACCGTGACGAAAGCCAGATTGAATTTGGTCAAGTAGTTAGAATTGTTCTATGTGGTTACATAGCTGAACATGGACACATTTCTCTATGAGCTTCACCAGGGTTGGAATGTTGGAGATTGGCTGGAAGTTGTGTTGGTCAGTGTGGTCTGCCGTGGTTTTTTAAAAGAATCGGGGTAACCTGTCTAGCTTTACAATAGTCTGGGATGGAGCCTTGGAGCAGTGAGACATTGCCTATCTTGGCCAATAGTGGGAGTAAGCATAGTTTAATCTCATTGAAGAAATTCCAACCCAGGCAAAGGTTCACTGAAGTTGTTGGATGGTCTCAATGCTGCCCAGAGACGGCGATGAAGAGGAGGAGGGCAGCCTGGGGCGCTGCAGCCAAGGTAAGTGTTTTTTCTTTACTTTAAAGTCTTTTTATTTAAGTTTTAATCAATTGTTAATAGGGGAGATGGCAGACGGGTGGCGTAGCAGAGCTCCAACGAGTTCCACGGAGTTTGTTCTCAACTCTGTGGCCCTCAGCATAGCCCCGCTACGCCCACTACACCCGGGGTTACATTTTATTAGTACGTACAGATTCTGTGATGAATAAGGTGCTGCATTGGTAGTCTGTCCAGTCGCAAGGGATAATAGTATCAAGTTGCATGGAGTTGGGTTTAACAATGATTAGAACTAAGGTTGCTCCTTGACGTGCATAGGGCTATCACATATTTTGGTTAGACTGAAGTCCATAAGGAACATTTTTAGGCTATTTACAGAAGGGTCTTCATGTCATTCCAGTGGAGGTGAAAATTTCCATGTAAGATCAGGGTAACATGATGATCTGTGTTAGTTAAGATCATTTCCATAACCTGTTAGATAAAGGAAAGGTTGTCTCGTGGGGGGTGGTAGAACAGGTGGTTTGCAGACTTGCCTGTTATAAGCAACCTTCATACATAGGGTTTTACATGATGGGAGAGCAGTGGAATGAAGTTGTTTGACTACAATATTGTTACGGTATATGCAGGCGATACCTCGCCCTTGCTCACTAGATCTGTCTAACCTAATAATGTTATAACTGGGAGGGGCTAGTAAGTCAACGATAGGACCAGAGGAGTCATTTAGCCGGGTTTCGGTCAGCATTAAGAGATCTGTATCATGATCGAGGATGAGGGAAGCAATATCTGCTGCGTGCCTTACTGCAATTGAGAAGCATGCATTCAAGCTTCGAATTGGTGTCGGCTAGAGTTGTATGTGAGTTGGTGAGGTTGTTCTTGTATAAGGCTCTGGGATAAGCCCAGGGTTCTCTGTGCTGGTCAGCGTGGATTGTGTCAATTTTACGCTTATTGTGTGTTACGTCAGCATACCTTGAGCCATAAGAGCATAAGAGCATAAGAGCAAGGGAATATCCTTGTCAGTCAGTTGATCATTTAATCCAATAGGTCGAGTGGGGTGATTGGGGAAGGGTGAGGTTTACCTTAGCTGCTCTGTTGTTGAAAGTTTGCTAGCTGTGTACTCCACATTCTAGGGATTCCTTTAAAGCATGGAGAATGAAGTTAGGTGTCAGGGCTGTAGGACATATCTCTTGAAGGAAGTCAGCATAGATATGGTTGGAAGTGTAGTATCAGAATTGAAGAGAGGAGGGGGAGAGTTATAGGTGGTGTTAGTGCCGACATTCATAAATGTTTGTTCCTCACATGAGTTGGGACTTCTTTTTAATCTCAGAGGAAAGTGCAACTATCCACCACAAGCTGACTGCTTTGCAATAGAGGACTCTTGTCATTCTGCTTGCACTGCATTTTGTGTTAGTGAACTCTGAGTAAATTATTTTGTATGGTGCTTTGTGCATAATGCACAATTGGTTGAGTTTTCACTCAGAGCTCATGAGGTGTTACTGTTGCATTGGAGAACCGTGCTGTCCCGTATTTCAGGTGTGCTGCAAGCCTTTTAGACTTCTTTGAACTGACTTGATCAACCATAAGTTATTATGACTAAAATAAACGTTATGGGTGGCGTGACCAAGATGGCGACTAGATAGGACGTGCATCTCCTTCGCTCCCGCCGGCGACCTTGCACAGCACCGGCGTTTCATCGTCCCTCCCGAAGGCCTTAGAAATATGGCGGCGGGCGGGCCGACTTCAACATAACGCGACCAAGTTTGCATCGGCACCGGCACACCGTGTGGGAGGTTCTGTGAAAGCTCAACACAGCACACGAAGCCCAAACATGCCCTGCAGCAAAGCAAGCCGCAGAGATGAGGCGAGAGACCCATCCTCAGAGACGCGGCCTAGCAGTGGGGCAGATTGGAGGGCCTGCTGGCTGCCACCACCCCCGCCGCGACTCACGCAAGTTCCCTGACACGGGAAGCAAGGTACGTTCGCCACTTGGGGAGTGCAGTGGGGGAGGACGGCTCACACTCGGAACACAACTTGCAGCGACTGAGACTGGGACAATATCGACAGTGGCCTGGGGCTTCATATAGCAGCTCGACTTGGGGTCTGACGGGGGTCTGGACCACTGTAGTGCCCTGGAGGAGCAGTAGGAGAGGCTGGATTCATTAAGGGGCACCACCGCGCCACACAGAGTACAGGGAGCCGACTGTTGTCACCTCGCCCGGAGCACTGACCGGTCGCAGCCCGCGTCCTTACTGGAGGCATCGGAATCTTTCAGACCCCTCGGGCACTGTGGGTCTAAAACGAGAAGAGGAGATCGGCATCAGACACGCGGAAGGGGTCCTTTCTGTCCCTGCCGCTGTGGCTGACCGAGTGACATGTGGGAGCTCCCCACACCTGGAGAGTCAGATTGGGACCTGTGAGACGGGGCGGCAGAGCAGACTCGGCGCATGGTGCCTCAGAAGGGGGGTTACCGGACAGCACTGGCAGCAAGCGACATTGGGCCACAACCTGCCTCCACTCGCGCTGGACATACTAGCGTCCGACCCAGTTGCCTTCAACCACGCACCATGTCCTCCTCCCGAGGACGGAAAGATAAAACCCTAAAGGAACTGTTCGCAAAGGCCCAGGCTGGCGGCTGGGCGGAGGACGCCCCTGAGACTGCCGACTCAGCTACAATAATGAGCAATGACGGCGGGGAACCCATTACTAAGGCTTTCATGGAGTCCTTGTTTATGTCACTGCGTGAAGACTTACAGACACTCAAGCGGGACCTCACGCCGAAATCAAAGATGTTCGAAGCGAAATGGATGGCATTGGCAAGAGGGTTGCAGAGCTAGAGGAGAAAAGCAACCAGAGGGACACAGAGTTGTCGTCTCTTCAGCAAGAGGTCGCCGCATCCACAACCAGCAGGTGTACTTACAGTCCCACCTAGAGGACCTGGAGAACCGTTCCCGCCACCATAACATCGGGATCCAGGCGGTGAAGACCAATGAGGAGGCAGACAATATTTTCCAATATACCAGAGCTCTCTTTAACCATGTCATGGGCAACCCACCGGATGCTGAGCTTAAGCTTGATAGGGCACACTGGGTGGGACCACCACGCCCTGCTACATCCCCACGCTCAGACATCCTAGTCTGCGTTCAGGACTACCGAACCAAGTATGAAATTCTTCAGAAAGCCCGACAGAAGCACCCCTTGACATTCCACAGACAGAACCCTGTACTGTACCAAGACCTGGCAGCCCTCACTCTGCAAAAACGGAGAACCATCAGACCCATCACCTCACATCTCCGCCAACGTAACATTTCCTACAGCTGGACTGAGACTGTGAGTGGAATTCTTGACGGGATGGGTTTGGACGTTGTATGGATGGGCTGCAGCGGGTGCGGGGTGTGAGTGAGGGGGATGTACAGTCGTTATGTTTTGGGTTTGTGATGTTATTGCTGCTTATAACGTCTAAAGCAGGGAGATGTGTAGGACTTCGCCGCCTGCCCGCTCAGGGATGTTGGCATAACGGTTGTGTTAACAACTAAGCATTTGCGATCTGTATCATCCTGGATATGGTGCTATCTTGTCATGCCTTGCAAAGCATTTGACTGCAATTGTGATGTTATTCAATAATTAATAAAAAAATTAACAAAAAAACCAAACATTTCCTACAGCTGGGGCCACCCATTTCGTCTGTTCTTCTGGATGGATGGCAAGCTTTTCCAGCTTCGCTCCCTATCGGAGGCCTGCTGCCTGTTGGGTATCGACCTTCCAGCAGAGGAGAGCAAAAATGACGACTCTTCTCCCCGGGCAGAGGACAAGGGACCACGCTGGAAACAACAAAAGAAACACCGCCGGCCAAAGTGACCAGACCCTGTCGAAATCTCAGAGGGACGAAAAGTAGCACTGGAGACCCTGACTAATAAACTGGCGAAATCGCAGCCTGGCTGAAACTCATCTGTCCCATTTACTTTTTTTGATATGTGCCTCCTAAAACACTGAGCCCCGGCAGGGGGGTTTGGGATGCCCCCAGTCACAACTTTTCCCTCAGGAAGACTCTAACTCGCTCATCTGAAGGTGACGGACTTCTTAGTGGTTACACGCTGTCTCTTTATCACTTCCGCCTTATGCAGATGAGTTCTGTTTTGTTATTTGTTTGGGGTTATTTTTCGAAGGTTTTGGGATCCCTTGTCCCCCCTTTTGTATCGGTAGCTCAGTTCTGTAATAGTAGATCCTTTCGACAACATGACTAGCTCCCCGAGAGCACAAAGATGGACGTCAGGCTGCACACATGACCCTCATCATCCCCTCCTGACTGAATGGCTCCCACCACACTTAAGATACTTACCCTGAATGTAAGGGGGATCAACAATCCCATTAAACGCAAGGCAGTTTTGTCCTGTCTTGAAAACACTAAAGCTGATATATGCCTCTTGCAGGAAATGCACCTCTTACCCAAAGATTGTTACCGGCTCAAATCTCGTAAATTCCCAACCCAACTGTTCTCCTCCAGTCACACCAAAACAGGGGGAGTTGCTATATTGGTTGCCCAGGGGTTTCGGGGTAAGATCCTTCACAAGGAAGCCAAGATCAAGGGGAGATTACTTATATATCGCTTCATTTTAGGAGGCCTCACATTCACGGTGGGCTCCGTGTACGCCCCTAATGAGGGACAGGAAAAGTTTTTACACACAGCACTCACGGAAGCAACAGCCACGACGGAACAATGGATCATCTTGGGGGGAGACCTGAACCTGGTCTTTGACAATGAACAGAAAAATCTTGCCAACGCATAGGGCAGACTGGGGAACGATCATCGGCAGGGCTGATGCCTTTACGAGACTTAGGCCTCAGACTTATGGCGTAGTTTCCACCCCAATTCCAGGGAATACTCTTACTATTCTAATGCGCACAAAACATACGCTAGACTGGACTACCTGCTGACCTCGACTCCCTTACACGCGCTTGCGACAAATGTAGAAATAGGTGTAGCTTCTTTATCAGATCATGTACCAGTTCTAGCCACCTTCACTCTTCCACCCATGCAGCGGACACGCATTAATGGCGCCTCCGCGACACCCTATTACACCATACAACAGTGATAGAACAGTTACAACGCACAATAAAAGATTATCTCTCCCACAATAATAACAAAGACACGTCTCTGGCCACCCAATGGAAAGCACTCAAAGCGGTCCTCTGTGGGGAAAAACTGGCCATCTCAGCAGCAGAAAATGCAGACCGCGAGTGTAAGAGAGAAGACCTCACTCAAATAACGAAGGAGCTTGAACAGATGCAGCAACGGACAGGGGCACCACAGGTTTGGTGTCAACTGAAGGCAGTGCAGCAACATCTAGCAGCACTCGGCCAGGACAGAGCAGAGTACGCAGCCTTCTGGTTGCGCCATGCTTACTACACGGGGTTACAGATGCGATCGGATCCTTGCCCACAAACTACATGAGACCCGTTCAGTATATTCGAGATGGGGTGGTTGTCGAGTCTTGAAAGACTCTGACATAGCCGAGGTGTTTTGCGACTTTTACACCCGCTTATAAGCTAGCACACCCCTGTCTTCTACAGACGGGCCGATTATCTTACAGCCACTGACCTGTCTACTCATACTGATCTTTAAGAAAGCGACATAAGAATAGAGGAAGTTATTGCAGCAATCTCACGCCTTAAACCTGCCAATGCCCCCGGACTAGACGTCTTTTCAGCCGCATTTTATAAAACCTTCTGCGGGCTGGTGGCCCCAATATTCACCAAACTTTTTTACTCATTCACGGAACCCGGGGCGATCCCAGGAGACATGCTGGAAGTCTCTATAGTGGTCATCCCGAAACAGGGTAAAGATAGGTCTTTGACAGGGTCCACTGGCCATACCTAGAACAGATTCTCAAACGGGTGGGGATAGGGGAGAAGTTCCGAACATGCATTTTCAACTGCTACCGGTTCCCAACGGCCACAGTGTGCGTAAATGGCCATACATCATCCCGGTTTCCTATTGAGAGGGGCATGAGACTGGGGTGCCCCTTGTCACCCCTTCACTTTGCATTTTAAATGGAGCCCCTGGCCTCCCATTTTCGACAAAACCCAGAGAAAACGGCAATTAAATTTGAAGGGGACACCCACGCAATTAGTGTATATGCAGATGACGTTCTGATCTCGTTGTCGAATCTGGTCCTCGCACTGCCAGCATGCCTCACAGAACTAGAGACTTTTGCACAAATTTTGGGGTTCAAGGTGAATATTGAAAAATCGGTGGCGCTAGATCTCTCCTTATCGTCTTCCTCCTGTGCACACCTCCAGGAACATCTCCCCATGCAATGGGCATCCAGTACTGTTCCTTATCTCGGGATCCAGCTAGCTCCCTCACTGCCGTCCATAGTGATTATTAATAACATACAATTACGGGTGAAGCTGCGCCAGGAACTGAGCCAATGAAAGCACTACCCACTGTCTTGGCTTGGTAAAATAGCAGCAGTCAAAATGACCATATTACCCTGCCTCTCTGACCTCCGCAGGGGTGGATACAACAAACTCAGTCTGATCTGGCACAATTAATCTGGAACAGTCGTAAGCCACGGATGAAACAAGCTTTGACGATGCCTCCCCCTAATGAGGGGGGCCTTGGCGTCCCTGATATTCAGCTGTATTTTCAGGTGGCACAACTGCGTCACTTGGTGGAGTGAAGCGGATTGGAGTCTGAAAAACACTGGTTGTTCCAAAACCAAGCAGTAGCCGCCAGGCCACTACAGGGGGGTTCCCTTCCTTAGGAAGGTGCATAGACCACTCAACCTATACATGTTTTCTATCACTCGGGCCACCCTCGAAACGAGAGACAGCACCAACACCAACCATAAACTAACTACCTTTCCTTTGCCGCTTACTCCCCTATTCGACAACCCCGACTTTCAACCAGGCCTAGACGGCACAGCATTCACATGGTGGAGGTCCACAGAGTGCCGATCCCTTGGCCACATGTTTGACTTAGACGGGATCATACCATTCCAGCAGCTCAAGTCGGACTACGGGTTACCCGAAACCGAACAGCTTTGGTACTTTCAACTTAGGCATTGGTCCTTACACAACCAGTTTTGGCCCTCTACCAGTAGACACCTCCCTGCATATGAGAAATGGCTTATCACCCGTACTTCGGACAAAAAACTCATCTCAGATTTATACAAGATGCTGCTTCATAGGAACACACACATGTACAATGCTAGCCACGAAAGATGGGAAAGAGACCTAGGCAGAACACTAGCCCACAAGGAATGGGAGGGGTTGTATTACAGAGCCCGACATTCAGCATATCACATGGGATTGACCGAAACTCTCAGTAAACTGGCCACCTATTGGTATTACACCCCTGACCGCCTACTCTCAATGGATCCTTCCCAGGGTGCGGAATGCTAGCGTGGATGCGGGGAACGAGGTACCCTTGTACTCCTGCTGTGGGAATGCAACCATCTCCAGGCTTACTGGGCCCAAGTACTTGATGAAGTGGATAAACACATTGACACACAAATTCTGCGCTTCCCTGCATACGTTCTCTTGGGCCTCCCGAACCCATTGACCTATTCATTAAAGTCTCGCAGAGGCCGCCCGCAATAGCACTGGGATCAGCAGTCCAAAGCATTCTGACATACTGGAGCACTCCCCAGATCCCTACCTTCACAGGTTGGCTATACCGCCTTTGGCACATGCTGAGTATGGAGAAGCTAACTCTGACCGTAACGGGGAGGGGATTCACATTCAATAAGGTATGGCAACCATTCCTGTCCCTCCGCTCTTCTGAATTCAGGGACGTCACTTGTCCCAGGTATCTTCTCCTGCTGCTACTCTCTGACCAGCAACAGGCAGGGTCATAACGTCTTGTTTTGCATGATTAAACTTAGGCAACGTTCCTTTCATTATGTTTTTCTATTTCAGTGGACAAGGGTGGGCGGGGGGACATTGGGGGGTGTGGGGGGGGTTAGAATAAGGTTTCTTTGTAAGTCATGTCATATTTACCTAACTGCTTTAGTTGCTTAATCCGTACTGATATCCTTGACATGGTATGCTCTGGCCATGTGCTCACGGCTATAGTACTGTCTTTGAAACGCTGAATATGTTTTGACAATGTTCTTAATAAAAAGATTTAAACCATAAAATAAACTTTATATATCTATATAATCATGCTGTTTTTATTTATAATTTTAGAACACAACTCAACTGAGGCCCTGTACAAAAAAACAACACTGTGATACATATAACAGTGCTTGAGAGACAATATCAACAGAAATAAATCAGACTAATCGAAGTGCAAAGAGGAAGAGTAGTGCAAAACTGTAGTTCACCAGGCACTCATTCAATAGAAAATCTGAATGGAAATCTATATATATAAAAACGAAAGTATGTCTGTTTGTCTTTATGCATTACTACACCATTCATCCGATCGCCACGAAACTTTGGGAAGCTCTTGAGTACACTCCCGCGAAGGTTTCTGGCAAAAAAAATTTTTTTTTAAGTTGTTGAGTACATTCCCGCGAAGGTTTCTGGCAAAAAAAAAATGTGTTAAATATCGGCCCCCCGGCGCCACAGGGCCCTCATAATCTTTCTAATACTGAACGTTTACAGTTTACGAGGCGACTCACTTTTGCAATGACCATCAACAAGGCACAAGGACAATCGCTGCAAGTGTGTGGACTACATTTTGAGAATCGGTGCTTCTCACATGGACAAATGTATGTGGCCAGCTCACTCGTCGAAAAACCTTCTGATTTATTTGTGTACGCACCAGACGGAAAAACAAACAAGCACTGGCGTTGCCAATAGGTCTCGCAGTAGGAATGTTGGAGCTATTACAATTGCAAATAACAATGCCTTTTATTTTTGTTTTCATTTTAAAAACATAAAGGGCTTTGTCATTTACAAAACCAATAGCTCCAACTTTCCTACTGCGAGACCTATTGTGCACTGCACAGTGTGGGCGAAAGTGGCAGTGCGTGGGTGTGAGTGGCTTTGAGTGAGTGGCGTTGCGTGGGTGAGTGGCGTTGCGTGTGTGAGTGTTGTTGCGTGGGTGAGTGGCGTTGCGTGGGTGAGTGGCATTGCGTGTGTGAGTGGCGTTGCGTGTGTGAGTGGCATTGCATGGGTGAGTGTGGCGTTGCGTGTGTGATAGTGGGCTTGCGTGGGTGTTAGTGGCGTTGTGTGTCTGAAAGCGGTGCTGTGTGGGTAAAAGTGGGACTGCGTGGGTGTGAGTGGATTTGCGTGAGTGAGTGGTGTTGCGTGGGTGAGTGGCGTTGTGTGGGTGAGTGGCGTTGCGTGGGTAAGTGGCGTTGCATGGTTAGTGGCGTTGCGTGGGTGAGTGGCGTTGTGTGGGTGAGTGGCGTTGCGTGGGTGAGTGGCGTTGCGTGTGTGAGTGGCGTCCGTGTGTGAGTGGCGTTGCGTGTGTGAGTGGCGTTGCATGTGTGAGTGGCGTTGCATGTGTGAGTGGAGTTGCATGTGTGAGTGGCGTTGCGTGGATGAGTGGGGTTGCGTGGATGAGTGGCGTTGCGTGTGTGAGTGGTGTTGCGTGAGTGAGTTGCGTTGCATGTGTGAGTGGTGTTGCTTTGAGTGAGTGGCGTTGCGTGGGTGAGTGGCGTTGCATGTGTGAGTGTTGTTGCGTGGGTGAGTGGCGTGTTTCTTCTGCGCAGGAGTCATTCAGTGTCTCAGAAACCGCAAAGGGTTTCCTTTTCCTGTTCTAGGAAGCTGTGCGCATGCGCCTCGTGTTCTGGGACATACAAGAACGCAAGTGGAGCCCGGGAAACGCTGCTAGATAAGCGCGGGCTGCAGACATCATTACTGAAAAGAAAGCCCATTGAATTCAAAAGAAAAAGATCAAAAGAAATTCTCGGCTATTTCATTTTAATGTGCCAGAGAGCTCTGAAGAACAGTAAACGCAGTATGCAAGGAGGAAAAAAAATGGTGTGCCTGCAGAAATGTGTGGGGAAAACAAATGTAAGCCTGGGGCCACGAATTACTTCTTAAATCCACTTGGGAACGTAACTGTCAACGGCAAACGGCTATCTGCGCCACAATAGCAAACGAGACAATTATGTAAAAGAAATTATTTTTTGCAGCTTAGTGGATATTGGGAACGGAGTTTAGACGCTTTAACCTCTGTATCACCCCAGTATCGCTTTCAGGTCTCAGAAACGTCATTATAAAGTAAGATAGATTCTCATGTTGGCCCGAATGTCATTATAAAATCATTAAATGGCGTCCACAGACGCTGACCATATGGCGACATATCGGTTGTGCTCTGTTCGTGCCCTACTGTTGTTGTAGGGTGTCTCTTCACAAAAACATTCTTTTAGCCAATGAAAGGTCAGATATTTCTTCATAGGTGCTTAGGGTTCTACAGTAATTCGCAAGTGACAGTCATTGGTATATTGCTATTAAAACAAGATAAAACCAGTGGGAGGGAACGAGCATATGGGGGCGAGCGGCGGGGGAGTATGGTGCGAGGCGTGGGGGGAGGGGAAGCAGGCATATGGGGTGTGAGTATCTACAGAGCTCTAGACAAGAACAGCAAAGAAAATGGAAGTAAACCAGCACGAAATAGAAACAATCTCGAGCGGCGGGGGAGTATGGTGCGAGGCGTGGGGGGAGGGGGAGCAGGCATATGGGGTGTGAGTATCTACAGAGCTCTAGAGAACAACGGCAAAGAAAAGGGAAGTAAACCAGCGGGAAATAGAAACACTCTAGAGAGGCAGATGCGGATATTTTTTAGCTTCTCCGTGGCTGTCACTGTCATGCTTTCTAACCAAGCTCATTTCCCTCAAGTGTCTTAAAAAGCAAGCAGCATTAAGCTCATTCACGACCGCCAGCCAGTCAGCTCGGATGCCTCTTCAGAAGGTAGCTTGGGAGTTCTGCGTGCGAATTTCAAGTGATTTCCCCTTCATTATCCGATCGTCGTAGAAGCGGTGATACCCTTGATAAAATGGAATATGCGTCTCTGTGTGAGACCGTGCGGAATTCTGCTTCCTGCCACGCAAATGAATCACCCGTGCATCAAATCCTATGTTATGCATGTGTGGCAAACAAACAAAAAAACGGCAAGGCTGTGTTTGCGGGGAGAGAGAGGGGAGGTGCTGGTGTGGGAGGGGGGAGGTGCTGGTGTGGGAGGGGGAGGTGCTGGTGTGGGAGGAGTGCTGCTACGGCAAGGCTGTGTTTGCGGGGAGAGAGAGGGGAGGTGCTGGTGTGGGAGGAGTGCTGCTACGGCCTGGGGGAAGCTGGCTGGGGAGGGGGAGGAGAAAAGAACAGATGTCCGTGAGGTGTGGGAGGAATGCCTGATGCACGTGCTTGTATGTTCACGTGATTCACATGAACTGCAAGAAAACCGCGGGGCTGAAAGCCCTTGGTTTGACTTGTGTTTTGCCGACATGAATTCTCGCTCCGCTCAATGCGCTTGCGCGCATTGATAGTGTAGGAAGGTACCTCCTGACTATGGTTGCCCCCAACTTTTTGCCCTGTGTTTTAGCTGGTTTTGGACATAGTCGACCTGGGACCCTGCCAATCAGGACCCCAGGCCTACTGCTCTCTCTTTAAAATGGATTCCATGTACCCTAGGTACATTTCCAATTGGTACTGGGCCACCTTATCAGACCCTGTAACTCAGGGCATAGGTGTACCCAGGGCTGCCAGGGGCTGCAGCATGTATTATGCCACCCCTGGCTGGCCTCCTAAATTTGACACAACTGGCTGCATGACAGCTGGGGCAAAGTCGTGTAATCACCCTTTGCTGTAGGTGTAGTATACCTATACCTAACCCTAAAATGGACACACAGATTCCTATCAGTCACTCCTATGGCAGGCCTTGACAATCCTGAAGGCAGAGTGCTTGGAATCGTGTGAGATGGTGCTCTGGCATGAGCTGAGCCTGTCTGCAGCTTGCGGAACCAAGTCCTAATAGCTGTTCCATGATATCGCATACCATATACTCTTAAGTGCATTATAATCCTCGCGGTTAAATGCTAACTTTGGTATTGCTTTATCAAAACATGTCGAGTAAGGTGTCATACGAATTGGAATACTAACCCCTCGCCAATTCTGGCGACGGGGTTAGCATTCCACCCTTCTAGAGGGACACGACATGTATGTAACTGTGAACCCCGGTTAAAGTTAACTGAAGCCTCAGCTCCACAAAATGGATGCTGCCACCACAGACACGAGTCTGACCTCCTGCTGCTGGGAGTCCTTCCAGCGAGGGAGGCCTGGACAAAGGGTTTCCTGTCCGGGGCGGTGCTAGCACCGTCCCAGACATGGTTTTGTGTATCCTGGGTAGGCAGGGCTTTTCAGGAAGGTGACTGCTGAGTGGCACCCCGGTGCTCACTACGCATAGGCCAGTCAGAACCAGTTCCAGGGGCACACCAGCCCCTGGCCTGGGGAAGTCCGGCAGGGGAGAGGGGTGTAACCACCCCCCTCCTGGTCCCACCCATAGGCAGGACCTAGTCACCGGGTCAGCCCCCTTTTTTAGTATAAAGATAGGAGCGGGCCCCCTGTTCAAATTAGATCATCTTTGGAATCAAGATACCACTTTCTTCGAAAGGACTTCACGATTTCTTCTTCAAGATTCTCCCTTGTGGCTAAGGAGTAGTCACCCTGCATCCGCAGGCACCATCCTAAAGAACACTGCGGTCTGCTGCAAGTCCTTCATCACGAATCCGACGACCCAGCTCGACGAGACCCGGCTTCCCTGGCCCCTCTGACCTCTACTCACCTCTACAGCCCAGCTGAGAACCGTGAGTGCGACGAGACCTCAAGGGACCGACGATCGCCAAGACTGCACGACATCTTTACTGCAAGCCCACCGTGTCCTCCACTGGTGAGTGCTTTGGGGTCCGAGAAGCCCCGACCCTGCGCAGCTCCAGCACCCAAGATCAGCCCCCCTGCATCTCCACGATCTGCGTGGGGCCCTTCTGCTGTTTGCTGTGCACCGCGTTGTTTGGCTACTAGCCGGCTGGCTTGTGGCCCTCTGAACGACGCCCAACGACTTCACGACTGCTGGTCTGGTTGCTCCAGGCTGGCCTTTGCTTCCTTCTTCAAGAGAGGCACCCCGGACCCTCCTGGTCCACTCCAGACGCCATTTTAGGTCCACCGCGTGGGCTTGAATTTGCCAAGGCTTTGTTGCCCAATCCTGGGTCCAGCGACGCCGACAGCTTCTATCTTCGTGGGACAGCTCGATCCTCCATCCTGGTCGCCGACAACGCCTCCTGGTCCGTGAGATCTTCGAGTCAAGCGTCACCCACTCACCTAGTCGAGGTGGCTACCATCCGGTGCCCTCCTGGTGCCCACTGACTACTGGCTAGTAGTCTCGAACTTGGTCCCCTCTGCTTTCAGGTGTCATCTATCTTCAAGATCCAGGCTTGGATCCGACTGAACTTTCTTCACTGGTCACCGGCCAGCATCTTTTCTTCCGGCTCCTGGTCCGTCTACGAGGATTCCCGACGTCTTTTCAGACCTATGCAGCTGCAGCCCCTGGGCTAGGTAACTTCGGCATTTCGGTGCCCCAGCATAGCCTCACTATCCAAGGGTCAGAATCTACTTTCGTTTTCTCCCTACCAGGTCGGGTTCGCCCGAGAACACTAACTTTCTAATTCCTAGCTACCATAGACTTTTGTCCCGCATCTCGCGTGAGAGTGCACACACTGCACCCGAGTCCCCTAGGCCTCCTAGACATAATCTAACGATTCCCTAGTCAAGTCCTAGCGATTCCAAAAGCTATTAGTACTGTACTTACCTGCTAGGAATTTCGCATTCCACTTTCAGAGTATATGGTTTTCCGTGCCCCTCGGGCATTTGTATATACTGTGCTAACTTAAGTATTTTTGTAAGAGTTTTGGTTTGTGCTTAGTACCCTGTCCTCATAAAGAGTACAGGGCTGTTGTGATCTTTAAATAAATAACTGTTTATTTTCATAACACTTGTGTGGTGTCCTTTCACTTGGTATTCAAGGGGTATATGTGTGGTAAACAGCTGGCTTAACGCGCCCTCTCGAGTCTTTAGCCTTAGACTGCTCGTATCCACGCTACTAGGATAGCTGGTCTATAAGGTTGACTTACAACCAATCATCAATAAGGGTTGCTGGACTGATACATAGTGTTCACTAGAATAGTGAGCACTGCATATCAGGCCACCTTCTCACATTGGTGAGCAGCGGTTGGGATTTGAGCTTGCTGTTGTTTTACCACACGTATCCTAAGAATATCTTGTTGAAAGATCACATAAAGGACTGTTAGGTACATATAACTAAAGCTTAGAATACTCTGAGTTCTACTGAACCAGCTGTTGTAGCTCCTCAAGGCTTAGCACACCTTGGCTGCAACTCTTAGCAAGGGATCAGTAGGTAAACACATAGTGTAGGTAGGTGCATCACTTACACCACACTAGAATCAGCATGTCAGACAAAGGAGGAAACTCTGAGTATCCCCTTGTGTCAGTGGACCTTCCACAGGTCACTTCTAAATATGCTGCTCTTAGCTTCCATGAGATGAGACAAGTGTGTACTCTCAGGAAACTAAAACAGGGGTCTAACCCCACCACTTCCTTTCTGATTGGTCTCTTAGAGGCTTATGATACCAGTAGGGCTGGTAACCCAGACCCTTCTAATCCAGAAGGAAGTTTGCCCTCCTTACAGGGTCCCTTTGATATCCATCCCCTCCATGAGGCAGATGATGCTGAGGAGGAGGATGAGTTGTCTGGGGATGAGGCAGATAAGGGACAGGTAGAGGTCAGTAGACTAACCCGGACCAACTTAAGCAGACATGAGAGGGACTCTAGGGGAGCCCTGGGGCCACTCTCAGGTCAGCTTAACATTGGGAATGGACGAGTTAGGTCTCTATCTAGAGGCTCTAACAGATCCCTTCATACCAATGGCTCTCAACGTTCCTCTCAAAGGGGAATGACATCTCCCCAGAGGAGAGTGTATGAGGCAAAGGAAAAGGCAGCCAATCTGAGGATTGAAAGGGAAGAACTTGCCCTGGCCAAAGAAAGGCTTGCCTTTGCTAGAGAGCAACAATTGAGTGGGGCAGTCCCCACTGGTGGCAGCAATAATCCTAGCAATAGGGAAAGGAGTTTTGATAAAAAGCACCTGAATAAGATAGTGCCCCCCTTTAAAGAAGGGGATGACATCCACAAATGGATTACTGCTTTGGAGAGAGCCTGCACTGTGCAGGGTGTTCCCCAAAGTCAGTGGGCAGCTATCTTGTGGCTCTCCTTTGATGGTAAAGGTAGAGATAAGCTCCTCACCACAAGGGTGGAGGATGCTAACAATTACCAAATCTTGAAGAATACACTGGTTGATGGGTTTGGTTTAACCACTGAACAATACAGGATGCTGTTCAGAGACACCCAGAAAACTCAGTCTCAAGATTGGACTGACTTTGTTGATTGTGCCACTAAGGCTTTTGAAGGCTGGCTACTGGGTAGTAAGGTTACTGATTTTAAAGGATTGTATAATCTAATTATGAGGGAGCAAATCTTAAATAATTGTCAGAACCAGTTATTACATCAGCACCTGGTAGACTCTGATCTGACCTCTCCACAGGAATTGGGTAAGAGGGCAGACAAATGGGTCAGAACCAGGGTTAGGCCTAAAAACCAGGGTGGTGACCAGAAAAAGGAATCAACCAAGCCTCAAGAGAAGGGTGGGGATAAATCCTCAGAGAAGACTTCCCAAGGGCCCCAAAACTCCAACAAGGGTGGTGGGTCCCAGAACACTCCTTCAGAACAAAAGAAACCTTATTGCCATACCTGTAAACAGGTGGGTCATTACAAAAGTGATGTCAGTTGCCCTAAAAATGGTAATAAGGGAAACATACCCCCAGGTAATACTCCTAAACCTCCTGTTACCACTAGTGGTAATCCCCCAGGTGGTGGGAGTGCCCCCAAGAATGTGGTGGGCATTACTTTGGGCAATCAGGAGGACTATGGCCTAGCCAGGTTCCCTGACCACACTCTTGTCTGTGAGACTGGCATGGGGTTTGCCAACTTCACTACTGGACCCCACATTTTGGGAAAGTATAGACAAGAAGTTTTAGTGAATGGTCGGAAAGTTGAGGCATTCAGAGACACAGGGGCCAGCCTCACCATGGTGAGTGACCATCTGGTCCCCTCTGCTCAACTGACCCCTGGTTTTACTTATCAGGTGACAGACATTCATGGAGTGAAGAGAAGGCATCCCATGGCAGTAGTCAAGCTCAGTTGGGGTAATGTCACAGGGCCCATGAGAGTGGCAGTGACAGATAACCTACCTGTAGATTGCTTACTGGGGAATGACCTGGAACTCTCAGCATGGGCTGAGGTGGAGCAAGAAACTCACTCCAGAATGATAGGCCTATCCAGACAGGTTAGTGGGGCAGTAATAGATACAGCCCCAGTCCAAGCACCATTCCTCCCTGAAAAGGTTGGAAGGGCAGTGGTAGCCACTGCCCAGGCTCAGACAGACTTTCCAGAACAGGATAGGAGGGCTGTGACAGTCACAGCCCAAACACAGACTGAGTGCCCTCCTGAAAAGGTTGAAATGGTCTCAGCCTCTACTCAAACAGATAGTGAGGTTGTGAAGCCTGAAACAATGGATCACTCCACTCAAACAGAGAGCATTGAGGAGGAAGAAGAGTCTTCCCCCTCCCAGACACTAGGTGAGAGCCAGCCTCCTCAGGGAACTGACTCTACCCCTGTTGAAGGAACTGCCCCAGAGGTAGTCAGGCCTAGCCTGGCAGAGCCCCTGATGGCAGTGGACCCTTCCCAGGTGGGACCCAGTCTGGAGCAGGTAACCTGCACCTCTCTACCCTGCCTCAGTCAGCCCAGGGCTGTGGAGGTCAGGGAGGCCAGTGGTGGACCCAAAAGGGCCCCCTGTCCAAAAGAACCCCTTAATCAACAGATTAGGATCACTGAAGCTGGTAAACCTAGCCAAGTGAAAATAGAACAGACTCCTGAGGGATCCCCCTTAAAAGTAGTTAGGGAACTCCCACAGCTGGACACTGGTGGGCACAGCCAAACATGGGGCCTAAAAACCCCAGACCTGACCTGTACCTCCAGTAAGCCAAACAGAGGGACTCAGCCTCCAGCTTTAGGTAGCCAGAGGCTGACCCTGAGAGCTCAGTGCATCTCAGCTAAAGAAAGAAAGGCACACATGATGGATGGTGATTGGAGGAAGTTGAGCCCAAAGGTAGAGGAGCCTCACTTCAGTACTCCAACCCAGCATCAGCCTTCTTCTTTCCCAAGACACACCAGAAACAGAGATTCCCTATGGTGGAGACCCTCAGATACCCTTAGGGTGAGGGGTTGCCTAGTGGACCATGACACAGGGGGAAACCAAGCCAGAGCTGGTCCTTCCTTATATGGCCACTTAGGTAATAGAGGCTTACCTGGGCAAGGATAGCCTTATCTCCTTTCGTTTGGGGGGGGGTTGTGTAGGAAGGTACCTCCTGACTATGGTTGCCCCCAACTTTTTGCCCTGTGTTTTAGCTGGTTTTGGACATAGTCGACCTGGGACCCTGCCAATCAGGACCCCAGGCCTACTGCTCTCTCTTTAAAATGGATTCCATGTACCCTAGGTACATTTCCAATTGGTACTGGGCCACCTTATCAGACCCTGTAACTCAGGGCATAGGTGTACCCAGGGCTGCCAGGGGCTGCAGCATGTATTATGCCACCCCTGGCTGGCCTCCTAAATTTGACACAACTGGCTGCATGACAGCTGGGGCAAAGTCGTGTAATCACCCTTTGCTGTAGGTGTAGTATACCTATACCTAACCCTAAAATGGACACACAGATTCCTATCAGTCACTCCTATGGCAGGCCTTGACAATCCTGAAGGCAGAGTGCTTGGAATCGTGTGAGATGGTGCTCTGGCATGAGCTGAGCCTGTCTGCAGCTTGCGGAACCAAGTCCTAATAGCTGTTCCATGATATCGCATACCATATACTCTTAAGTGCATTATAATCCTCGCGGTTAAATGCTAACTTTGGTATTGCTTTATCAAAACATGTCGAGTAAGGTGTCATACGAATTGGAATACTAACCCCTCGCCAATTCTGGCGACGGGGTTAGCATTCCACCCTTCTAGAGGGACACGACATGTATGTAACTGTGAACCCCGGTTAAAGTTAACTGAAGCCTCAGCTCCACAAAATGGATGCTGCCACCACAGACACGAGTCTGACCTCCTGCTGCTGGGAGTCCTTCCAGCGAGGGAGGCCTGGACAAAGGGTTTCCTGTCCGGGGCGGTGCTAGCACCGTCCCAGACATGGTTTTGTGTATCCTGGGTAGGCAGGGCTTTTCAGGAAGGTGACTGCTGAGTGGCACCCCGGTGCTCACTACGCATAGGCCAGTCAGAACCAGTTCCAGGGGCACACCAGCCCCTGGCCTGGGGAAGTCCGGCAGGGGAGAGGGGTGTAACCACCCCCCTCCTGGTCCCACCCATAGGCAGGACCTAGTCACCGGGTCAGCCCCCTTTTTTAGTATAAAGATAGGAGCGGGCCCCCTGTTCAAATTAGATCATCTTTGGAATCAAGATACCACTTTCTTCGAAAGGACTTCACGATTTCTTCTTCAAGATTCTCCCTTGTGGCTAAGGAGTAGTCACCCTGCATCCGCAGGCACCATCCTAAAGAACACTGCGGTCTGCTGCAAGTCCTTCATCACGAATCCGACGACCCAGCTCGACGAGACCCGGCTTCCCTGGCCCCTCTGACCTCTACTCACCTCTACAGCCCAGCTGAGAACCGTGAGTGCGACGAGACCTCAAGGGACCGACGATCGCCAAGACTGCACGACATCTTTACTGCAAGCCCACCGTGTCCTCCACTGGTGAGTGCTTTGGGGTCCGAGAAGCCCCGACCCTGCGCAGCTCCAGCACCCAAGATCAGCCCCCCTGCATCTCCACGATCTGCGTGGGGCCCTTCTGCTGTTTGCTGTGCACCGCGTTGTTTGGCTACTAGCCGGCTGGCTTGTGGCCCTCTGAACGACGCCCAACGACTTCACGACTGCTGGTCTGGTTGCTCCAGGCTGGCCTTTGCTTCCTTCTTCAAGAGAGGCACCCCGGACCCTCCTGGTCCACTCCAGACGCCATTTTAGGTCCACCGCGTGGGCTTGAATTTGCCAAGGCTTTGTTGCCCAATCCTGGGTCCAGCGACGCCGACAGCTTCTATCTTCGTGGGACAGCTCGATCCTCCATCCTGGTCGCCGACAACGCCTCCTGGTCCGTGAGATCTTCGAGTCAAGCGTCACCCACTCACCTAGTCGAGGTGGCTACCATCCGGTGCCCTCCTGGTGCCCACTGACTACTGGCTAGTAGTCTCGAACTTGGTCCCCTCTGCTTTCAGGTGTCATCTATCTTCAAGATCCAGGCTTGGATCCGACTGAACTTTCTTCACTGGTCACCGGCCAGCATCTTTTCTTCCGGCTCCTGGTCCGTCTACGAGGATTCCCGACGTCTTTTCAGACCTATGCAGCTGCAGCCCCTGGGCTAGGTAACTTCGGCATTTCGGTGCCCCAGCATAGCCTCACTATCCAAGGGTCAGAATCTACTTTCGTTTTCTCCCTACCAGGTCGGGTTCGCCCGAGAACACTAACTTTCTAATTCCTAGCTACCATAGACTTTTGTCCCGCATCTCGCGTGAGAGTGCACACACTGCACCCGAGTCCCCTAGGCCTCCTAGACATAATCTAACGATTCCCTAGTCAAGTCCTAGCGATTCCAAAAGCTATTAGTACTGTACTTACCTGCTAGGAATTTCGCATTCCACTTTCAGAGTATATGGTTTTCCGTGCCCCTCGGGCATTTGTATATACTGTGCTAACTTAAGTATTTTTGTAAGAGTTTTGGTTTGTGCTTAGTACCCTGTCCTCATAAAGAGTACAGGGCTGTTGTGATCTTTAAATAAATAACTGTTTATTTTCATAACACTTGTGTGGTGTCCTTTCACTTGGTATTCAAGGGGTATATGTGTGGTAAACAGCTGGCTTAACGCGCCCTCTCGAGTCTTTAGCCTTAGACTGCTCGTATCCACGCTACTAGGATAGCTGGTCTATAAGGTTGACTTACAACCAATCATCAATAAGGGTTGCTGGACTGATACATAGTGTTCACTAGAATAGTGAGCACTGCATATCAGGCCACCTTCTCACAGATAGGTCGCAAGACCTAAAAATACTGTGTATCCACAAGCACTCGAATAAATAAACAGAATTAAAACAACACTTTCAAATGTTTTCCATATTAAAATGAATACGTTTCAATAAAAATGACACAATGTAAATTGAATGTTATCATAACAAGTTTCCTTAAATTTCCTTTCTTCTGAGTTCGCAGCAACACGCGACGGGTAAGCTAGTAGTAAATAAAGTACTATCCAACTGTTAAGTAGGCAGAAAAGACACTGGCTTAGCCACTGTATGTGAAGAAATACGAGCAAAGGATATAAATTCATGTAGAAGCAAACAGCAACAACGTTCCCTGGGCCCCCTAGTAATCAAAGAGAAAGGAGACCTATCTCAGTGTGTTAAATACAATAAACGACTCTGGTCTGATCATTAAATCTGAGTGACGTAGAATGTAGCAGTTCACAGCAAACACCAAAGATGGCATTCATTTAAAAAAAAAAATGTTTTATTGTTTTTTTCCCTTTTTATGCAAGGAATGTATAGTATGACTTACACAAGAACAGAAATAAAAGAAGAGAAAGTCAGCAAACATAATACAAATAAAACAGCAAAAAACAGGCATCAGCAAACCAGTCAATAAGTATACACTTGTTGTGACCCAAATTATAAAAACATATAACGAATAAAGAGAGTTTCTACCAGAAAGACAATCTGTCCCCTGTTAGGCATTAGATCCAGTCAGTAACAGCGGCCCAGATCTTGGCTCCCATTGCACTCTTCCGTCTCCTCTTGGTCTTATATATAGCTAATTCCAAGTTATACATAGCAAGTAATTTTGCGCGCCAGCTCGAAAATGACAGAGGTTCAGGGTTAATCCAATCCTTCGTAATACATGCACGCACCACTGCCATACAGATAAACAGAAAAGATATCATTGCATTGGGTCTTGTACGAGCAGAGGTATCTGAATTAACCCCAATCAGGACCAGTTCCCCGGTTATACACACTGATGATCCCATTATTAATCCTAAGAATCGTTCAATAGAAGAAAATAATTCAGCTAGTTTGGGACAAGAAAAAAACATATGAACTGCGTCCGCAGCGAATAAGCCACATCTGTTACATTTAGTCCCAACAGATGTCCCCCATTTAGAGATCTTTTTTGGGGTATAGTACAAATCATATATGGCCATATAGTGCTGGGTACGCATCCTCCCAAGTCATCAGAACATGATTCGCAAGACTTAAAGACTCTGTAATGTTAATGCCCTCTTGACCTAGCTTCAATGCCCATTTGTCTTGACATATCTCGAGATCATCTGGAAGTATTTCAATCAATTGAGATTAAAACTGACCAATAGGCATTTTTTTCAGCATTCTTTCAATAAGGGGGAAATTTCTCAATTGATATTCCACACCAGGGCCAAGTATGTTCAAATAGCTACGAATTTGGAGGTATTTAAAAAATTTGTGTTTGGCCAAACCAGATTTTGTTTGTAACTCAATAAATGATAATAGCTGTCCATCATCACACAAGTCCCCTAAGCATTGAATTCCCTTTAAACGCGATCTATTAGCAGTTTGGTCACAGAAGATCACTGGGAGTAGCCCAGCTGCTGCAAATGGGGTATACGCATTTAGATTCGGAACCCCAATGTTGTCGCTTAACTAGTCTCCAAACAGAATGTGCTGCTTTAAGATTTTTAAATTTCGTTTTCTTGAAGTAGCTGGATTCTAGTATTTTGACCATACAACCGTTGGCCTCATTCCCCAACCCAAACTCATAGATGGGAAGACTATGACAAGGCAAGATTCTAGCCCTATCCCCACTACCAAAGGACTAATAAATTGCAGAGCCGCTGCCCAGTAATAAAACACAACGTAAGGCATACCCCAGCCACCACGGTTTTTCGGAAGTACCATCTTTTTATAGGCCCTTCTCTGCCGCCTACAACCCCACAAGAATCTAGAACTAATCCTATCCAACCTCTTAAAACATGAGACTGGAAATTCAAGTGGGATTGTTCTAAACATGTATGGAAACTTAGGTGATAATATAATTTTTAAAACGTTAGACCTTCCATAGAGAGATAAGTGTAAGTGATCCAGTCTCTCCAGCATGGAGTTCACTTTGGTGAGCACAGGATTCATGTTTAGCTCTGGAATCTTACTAATGGGTAAAGAAATTTAAATTCCAAGATTAGTAACTTCTGAGACAGTTATTAGATTGTCTGGAGGTTCCCCACCAATAAGAAGGATCTGTGTTTTGGAAATATTTAGCTCATACCTTGAAAAGGACCCAAACTTAGATGCCATTTCGTCTATTGCCGGTAATGCGGCGACAATATCCCTAGTAACTACAACAGTGTCGGCCGTATAAGCCAGAGCTCTATAATCTATGTGCCACAACTGGACAGGTTTGATGTCAATCGCCTGATTCAGCTTATTCAAAAAAAAATCTATATATAAAGCAAATAATAAGGGTGAGCACGGGCATCCTTGCCGTGTACCACGACTAATTGAGAACAAATCCAACTCTGGGCCAGCTATTCGAATACAAGCAACTGGGAGCAAATATAAGGTCTTCAGCACCTGCCGAAATGTAGGGCCAAATCCCTTCAGTCTTAAAACATCCCACACGTATGGCCAGGAAACCCTGTTGAATGCCTTCTCCAAAGATGGCATTCAAAGACGAAATCTGAGTACTATAATATTGGTGATGTTTCGACCTCAGGAATAGCTTTGTGAAGCCTCCTCAGGAAGGACAAAGATGATTTGGTACACCTTTGTTTCATTTGAAAAGAATTTTGAGGGGCACACATCTGGATAACTAATAGATGAAACTTTAAAATGTCCATATATTACTTAGAAAACTTGTAGGCCTAAAGAGGTGGACAAATCACTTGCAAGGTCTTGCTGATTTGGTATGTCGCAAACACCTTAAATCCTTAGCATGCCCTTCTGGTGCCACAGATAGCGTGCTTGGGGTGTAATTCTAAGGTAGCACAAATCACCACTGTCTTCCTTGCTGGTCAGTGCTTGAGATCCCCATCGTTTTCTGAGTAATAAATCAGGGTAAGTTGGGCAGCCCCATAGCTGGTGGCAGCCAATTCTGATAAGAATGTTTGTTTTGCGATAGAACCACCTGGGTGACAGGTAAGCCAAGCCTTCTACAGAACATGGAGTAATGTACCTTTGTACAAATAATATAGTCAGGTTTTTTTCTGTTTTACCGACTCTATAGCATTTGCGAGCATGTTACTGAAAGGAGAGAGCAGAGAAGCTGCGGGTGGAGTAATCATTTATAGCTCGCCTGGTTTTTACAGCAGGACAATGAGGTGAGGCATACACTTGAATGCTCAATGGCCCATTATGCGATCCCTGCTGCAAAATCTAATAATGCGAAAACGACCACAGAAGCAGAATTGCATAATTCCAGTGGTCCTGTGTATATTTCAGCCTCTGCCTCTCTCAATATATCCTCTGCCTCCACTCTCTGACTAATCCCAAACCTCATTCTACTACTATGATCTCCAAAATAACCCTTTCTAGACCCTTCCTTCCTCTATCCCTCCTTGGATCACCCAAACCTCATTTTAATACTATGATCTCCCAAACAACCCTTCAAAATTCTTCCATTACCTATCCCTCCTTTGACTCATCCCAAAACTCATTTTACTACTTTATCTCTAATCCATTTCTAGAGATTCTTCCCTCCTCCATCCCTCCTTATACTCATCCAAACCTCATCTTAAAACTATGATCTCCCTATAAACACTTTCTAGACTCGACCCTCTTCAATCCCCCATTCTCCTTTTCAATCCAACTAACAGACTCACGTGCCCACCGCTCAGGTTAGCTTAAATTTCACTATACTAATCCACCACTAATCCTTTTTGGATTCCGCAGTAGTGTGCTACTCACTGGAAAGCACTTTGACACCTCGTCAGGGGTAGTATACACTATATAGACACAATTACAGTATAGTAGATTACAGTGCAGTGTTGGCAGTGCCGTGGTATTTCTGGCACCTACGGTTTACTATTTGCTGATATGCAATGGATCATGGTTGGGTATGGCATTCGTGGTACTAGTACAGGTTGAAGCATCCGCGGTGTAGATTTCTGATTTCACTCCTCTGCGATTAGGGCAAATAATGTTTGTGTTTCACACAGCCAGATTACCACCACCTAGTCTTTAATGTATTCTTAGGCAGACTATAGTGAATATTTTTATTTGGAAGTAGTGCTAAGTGGCTCTGAGCAGTAGTGGTGGTGTCAGAGAAAAGTGCTGGGGCAGCGCGGGGAGGGGGGCCAGAAAAAAAATCAACAACCAAAAAACGTGCCTGCTGCTTTTCTGCTCTTCTACTACTCTGGTCACTGGCTGAGGCTCCCCTGAAGCTAATCCAGATGCTGTTCTTATGGAGGTAATACCCTTGAGAGCAGCGTCAGAACTGGACAAAGCAGGCTGGTTTTGCACTCCTTTTGGGGTTGGGAGCCTGTGCCTGCTGTTGTTCTCCCCCCAGCATTGCAGCTGGGTTGGAGAGATGTCAGTGCGCATGTTGGTTTTGTCGACCTAAGAAGGCCGCCAAACCGACATGCTCACTGACAGCAGTGTCCACCTCTCCTCCCTGCTGCTCTCATCATGATGGCCCCACTCCCAAGTCTCAGCATCCGCCATGAAGAAAAATAAATGATCATAAAACTGTTTTATTATCATTTTATTTTTCATTTTCCTCTGCTGGCAGGGGGCGACGTTCCTCTGCCATTGAGGAGAAGCCGCCGATGGCTCTGCAGGGTTACCTTGCAGGGCTGCTGGAGTAATTCTTGACAAGCCCACCCTGCTCACCTTGGTGAGCCTTATTTACAAAAAGGAGGGCTAAAATAGTTAATATGTTTTTATACAGTCACTCGCATTAAAGCACTGATTTCGCGTGGTTCACATCGAGGAGGCTCAACTTCCTTTAATGCCCTCCAAGTCTGTCAGACAATTAAAAGAAACCAAACATGAGGGCTCACACGATAAGGGCAATGTCTGTCATCAGGCACATCTTTTACTCCCCTGCTCCAGTTGGAAGGGGTAGATTCCAGCAGTGCCTTTGAACCAAAATATGTCACAGGAGAATCATTCAAACCTGCAAAAGGATGATCCTGCTGTAACCTGGGTAGCCAGTAAGGCATGTGGGCCTCAGAATACTAGGACAGCAGTTTAAAACTCCTCTAGATCTCCTCTTAGTGTTTTAATGTCTCCAGAGATAAATGCTGCAGAAAGTGCACCCCTGGTACAATCGGAAACAGTAACATCTGACTTAGCTGAAGTTCCAATTAGTCTCTTGTTAGAAATTGGATTCCTGGTTGGCTGAGGTATGCACCCAGGCCAGGGAGAAACCACCACTCTTGTCAGAGTACACAAAGTACACACTAAAATATAAGCTGTGCTCACTGTTAGAAATGGTGTTTCTGGTTGGCTAGGGTACTGCACCTAAGCCATGAACTTCTGACCCATCTTCCTGCTCCCGTTCCCGGCAAAGGTCATCGAAAAGGCCGTCAACAAACAACTGACCAGCTTCCTCAAGGAGAACAGCATCCTGGACCCTTCCCAGTCCGGGTTCCTCAGCAACCATGGCACCGAAACCGCCCTCATCGCCGCCACCGATGACATAAGGACCCTGCTAGACAACGGAGAAACCGCAGCCCTCATCCTCCTGGACCTGGCAGCCGCCTTCGACATGGCCTGCCACTGCACACTTCGTACACGTCTCTATGACGCCGAAATAAAAGAAAAGGCCCTGGACTGGTCCTCCTCCTTCCTCTCCTGCAGAACACAGAGCGTCAGCCCCCCATTCCGCTCCAAAATCACTGGGATTATCTGCAGCATACCCCAAGTCTCATCCCTCAGCCCAACGTCTACATGGCACCACTCGCCCCCGTCGCACGACGGCACGACCTCAACATCATCTACGCCGACGACACCCAGCTGATCCTATCCCTCACCAAAGACCACCACACCGCCAAAAACCAACTTCCACAAAGGAATGAAGGCCGTCGCCGACTGGATGAGGAACAGCCCACTGAAGCTGAACTCGGATAAGACGGAGTTCCTCATCCTCGGACCCACCCCCTCGGCCTGGGATGGCTCCTGGTGGCCGATTGCACTAGGATCACTCCCAACACCCACCGGCCATGCACGCAACCTAGGGGTCATCCTCAACTCTACCCTCTCCATGATGAAGCAGATCAATGCCATCTCCTCGTCCTGCTTCAACACCCTCCGCATGCTTCGCGGGATCTTCAAGTGGATCCCCACCGAAATGAGAAGGACGGTCACCCAGGCCCTCGTCAGCAGTAGACTGGACAACGGAAAAGCACTCCACGCAGGAGCCCCGGCCAAACTCCTTAAACGGCTCCAACGCATCCAGAACGCCTCCGCACGCCTGACCCTCGACATCCCCCGCTGCAGCCACATCACACCCCACCTGACAGACCTGCACTGGCTCCCTGTCAACAAGAGGATAACCTTCCAACTCCTCACCCACGCACACAAGGCACTTCACAACACCGGACCAGCATACCTCAACAGCCGACTCAGCCTCTACACCCCCATTCGCCAGCTCCGCTCTGCAGACCACACCCTCGCCACCGTCCCCCGCATCCGAAGAGTGACAAAAAGCGGCAGATCTTTCTCCCACCTTGCCAAGACATGGAACACCCTTCCCATTCACCTATGGCAGACCGAAGACCTTCTGACCTTCAGGAGACTTCTCAAGACCTGCCTCTTCGAGCAGTAGCAGCTTCCCCCCCTAGCACCTTGAGACCCTCACGGGTATGTAGTGCGCTTTACACATGCTATGATTGATTGATGCAGAACCCACCTCTCTAGTCAGGGCAAGTAAGGTACACACCAAAGATAACCTGTGCTCACCCTTGGTAGCTTGGCGCAGAGCCATCAGTCTTTTCATCAGAGGCAGTGTGTAAAGCGTTTGTGCAACACACTAACAAAGGAACACAGTGAACACACCACAATAGAGTCTCCACACAGATTTATATAAAAATATATATGGAATATTATACATAACACAAGATAGTCTTGACATGAATCAGAAATACTGTGCATATTATGCAAATCCAGTGATAGAACTTGTTATCCTAACAATGCAAGAATTAAAACGATACACATTATAACATCAGTGCATGAAATGCAGCAGTTAGGTTACAGGCAAAAGACATAAATCACCATATATCAGCCTAAAACCATACATAATTTGCAGGCCATTCATTATTGTTTAGAGACCACCACATGACATCCACATGTATCCACAAAACATAGGGCCAAGAGGAATTTGCCTCCTTAGAAGACATGCCTTTTCTCTGCATGCAATTGCAACACAATCATTATAACGACCGCGTTGTAACAACGCATACCATTAAACTGGAAGTCGTAACAACAACTTGCTCTAGAGGGGGCGCTGGATGTTGGAATAGTAATATTTACTATTCCAACTCCAGTCTGTGCAACAGTAGTGAAGGTGTTAGCTTTTAAATCCAACACCTTCTGACCCCTGCAAGTCATTGTTACGACTTTTGGGGTAATGGTATGTGTTGTTACAACATGGTCATTGTAACGACTGCATAGCAATTACATGCAGAGGAAAGGATTTGTTGTAAGCGCTGTTTTCCAGCCCAGAGCTTCTGCGCTCCTACCAGCAATATTACAGTAGATGTGGGAGCCTCATAAAAAACAAGAGTTTATAATCCAGGCTAGGCCGCGGGAGCACCTTCGTGCCTAGTTGTCATGATGTGGTAAGCCAGGCCAAACCGAGGGAATCAGTAATGGTAGCAGAGAGAAATGATGCCCCCAAAGTGCGTCCCAACAGGGGACACGCACACTTCCACTTTCAGCGGGTTTACCTAACTACCAGCTCATCAGTTCTGCCTGTTAGTTCGCGGAGCTGTACCTGGCAGAACACAGGGGGGCTAAACCCGTCCCTCGTTCTTCTTCAGCGTTGGCAGGCCATGGAAGCGGGACCACGTTTTCAACCAGCTCTAGGTGAATCTCTGGGTGCAGCGCGGATGCCATTCGGGCACAGGAATCGAGGGGGGAGTAGAGGCTGGTAAGTAAAAACAAAAGGATCACATCCCGCTGTAATGTACTGTTGTGCACAACAAGTGAGCCTCAATTGCCAGACAAAATCAAACTCATGTACAATGCACGCTGTCAACATGAATGTCTCACAAGGCTAGCATTTCCTTCCTCTGCTTCGCTTAACAGGTAGGTAGCCATCTTACTCTGGAGGGGGTTGTCGGGGCCTGACGGCAAGACCACAACTCCTGCAAGGCCCTCTGTCTTACCTGCCAAACAGCAGGGAGCTATCTGACCACCACATCCTGCACTTGTGAGGCAACTCTGTCAAGCTGCATAAGTTGCAGCCAGTGCACACAAAGAAAATACCATTTTATGTATTTATTTATTTATTATTTGAATTTGTAGGGCGCAACAGCTACCCAAAAAGGGTTTCCAGACGGACTATGTGCTGAGAGATGACAGAGCAGACAGATAAGAATTATTGATTGAATAACCAAGTCTTTAAGGCTCGTCGAAACGTAGTATAGACAGTTTCCGTACGTAGAGCCATGGGGAGAGTGTTCCAAAGGGACGGACCCAAGTAAGAAAAAGATCTCCCCCCCCCCATCCTGGCTAGTTTTACTCTGGGCACCACAAAAGTACATTTGGATTCGGACTGCAGACGGCGGGAGGGGACGTTGGGGACAACAAGTGATTGAAGATACTGAGGTGCAGTACCAGTTTTGATTTTGAACATATAGCTCAGGGCTTTGAACTTAACACGGTTCTCCACCGTTCACATGAATCACAATGTCATTGATGAAGTCACATGTAACTGCAAAGCAAAAACCAAGAACGCACTGGCCAAAACCCAATGTGCAAGTAGCATTATCCCGCGCCAGGACACTCTTGAGTAACAGTGCGTGCTACAAATGTATTATAACATATGACATAAAGGCTCACATCAATACAACACATGCATGTAGACTCAGTCAAACATCACAAACCACACGGGGACAGCACAAAAAGCACACCAGAAATCAGGAAGTTGTGGCATAGTGATAAAACAGTCATAGCAAAGCCACAAATATCCTAGCATGAACAGAAGTGGATGATCAACAAGTTGGTACCAGAGGACATGTACTTGGAAATACAATATCTGTACATATGAAATTGTTGCTACAGTCATGTCACATCATTGACGAGAAATGTATTTACCTCCACCTCATGTCCCACTACTGACAAACTGTCATGAATGACAAGTAATGCCAAGATGAAAAGTCATGTTGTCTCAATCAAAATGTGCCAAATATGAACGTCAAAGTTGTGCTGTTTACAGAACATGCTGACAATCCAACCTCTGTTCAACAGGTGACTCACCAGCAACAGCAAGCACCCTCCCTCAATAAGTTGAACTCTCGGATGCAGACTCCCTGGTTTTTACGGATGAGGAGGACCGACTAGGCCCCTCCGGCGTGCCCAGGCAAGCGCAATATCCGGCCTCACTGTCCCCACCACCACAACCACCACTACCACAACAGCTGCAACAACAGCACTGCCCTTGCAGCACCAACCTGTGTGGCAGCCACCTCCACCATCAGCACCGCTGCCTCCAACACTGTCCCTGTGCCAGTTATAGTCAATACCACCAGACAGCCTCGGCGTGCCGGGGAAAGTGTGCGGCGGCAGGCATGTGAGAGGACAACTGGGGGACAGTCACAGGAGCACAATGAGGACACAGGCCCAGGTCACCGTGCAAACTGTCATTGGGGCATACCAGCAGAACCAGGGACAGATGGGCCAGGTCCTTGACGAAATGCGTGAACTCCACCTGCTGCAGAGGTTCATGGACTCTAATTTGGGACAAATTATCGAATACATTTGACCAGCTTGTGAGTGTCCTGAGGGACATGCATGCATCACAAAGAGCTGGCCACCCTTCCCCCCCCCCCGTGGCCAGCGGGATGATAGTCACACCACCTCAGCAGCTGCCCCAGGGAGGGATGAGTCACATCACATCGAATCCTCAGACACCTCCGAGCATGCAGCAGGTCCCCCCCAGGCCAAACGGTCAATCAATCAATCAATCAAAGACATTTATAGAGCGCACTACTTACCCGGAGGGTCTCAAGGCGCTTGGGGGGCGGGGGGGTGCTGCTACTGCTCGAACAGCCAGGTCTTGAGCTTCTTCCTGAAGGAGAGGTGGTCTTGGGTCAGGCGCAGGTCGGGAGGGAGGGAGTTCCAGGTCTTGGCGGCCAGGTAGGAGAAGGACCTTCCTCCTGTTGTCGTTCTTCGGATGCGAGGGACGGCGGCGAGGGTGTGACTGGCTGATCGGAGGTGGCGTTTGGGAGCGTAGAAGTTAATGCGGTTGTTGAGGTAGCTCGGGCCTTGATCGTGTAGGGCTTTGTGTGCGTGGGTGAGGAGACGGAAGGTGATTCTTTTGTTAACGAGGAGCCAATGCAGGTCTCTCAGATGTCCGGAGATGTGGCTGTTTCGTGGGATGTCGAGGATGAGTCTGGCTGAGGCGTTCTGGATCCGCTGGAGTCTCTTCTGGAGCTTGGCGGTGGTTCCGGCGTAGAGGGCGTTGCCGTAGTCCAGTCGGCTGGTGACGAGGGCCTGGGTGACCGTCTTCCTGGTCTCGGTGTAGGGGGTGTCCGAAAAAGTCTCAGGGAGGATCACGTGGCACAACACCGTACCGTACCAGTTCATGGAGCAACCACTGATGTCATCACTGTAACACCGAGCATTGACCTTGTTATAAATCAGAACACACATTGCCTCAAATATGGGAGTGTTCTGTTGGGCTTTAGAACTCTACTATTGCGTGTTCTACCCTAACTATCCATGTACTATCACTTTCAAATTCACCTGTCACTCATTGTTAAAAAATTACAACTCACAACAGTATGCCTTTGTGTCAAGAGCATTTTCATTACAGTAAGTAGCATGTTAACTCACATTGCAATGTATCTGAATATATAAAAGATCCCCCTAATAACATCAACATGGACATGACAGAAGTTGTCACAGATCACATAGCGCAGACCAATGAAATCCTTAGCAGTGTGCCCACAAGAGCCAGCATCACAACACATACTGTCATGTGGACGATGTTGAGATTGTCGCATTCACAGACTCAAGTACTGTTGCACAGGGCTTTTCATGTGACATGTGCGATTTAAACACCAGTCCCTGACAACATACAACATACCCTCGCTAAATCTATTTTACAACTGAAGTTGACTTCTCCTGAATGTGCACAACTGCTGCAGTCCCAGGACAGGCATCCGTACTAATATAATAAAGAGAGAGCCCAAACCTTTGAGGCGGGTAATCTCAGGAACCACAGCACCGATCACAACACCCTATACAGCGTTGGAAAGGGCAGTTGCAGCAGAAGGACATAGGCTACGCAGACACCCACCATATACATTTAAAAGGTAAAAGAACTGTGCCAGCAAAGTAGTCCCTTGTGGGCTGCGTTGTGCTGTGGGCGTGTGCTGGGGGTGTGACAAACGCTGGGGGCGTGCGGTACGTTCCCCCCTTTCCATGCCATGTCTCATATTGTGTGCTAATCCCACCCTGCTCCCTTTAAATACCCCTGCACCCCATAATCATAACCCACCCTTACTCCTTAAAATACCCCAGCACCCATAAACACTAACCCATCTTAACCCTATAAATATACCCGGTACCCCAAAACCCAAACCCAAACCTACCCCTAAACCCTAAAAATACCCCTGTACCTCAAAATCCTAACCTAGCCCTGAACCCTATAAGTACCCCTGTACCTCAAAACCCAAACCTACCCCTGAACCCTAAAAATACCCCTGTACCCCAAAACCCAAACCTAGCCCTGAACCCTGAACCCTAAAATACCACTGTACCCCCACAACCCAAACCTACCCATGAACCCTAAAATACCCCTGTACCCTAAAACCCAAACCTAGCCCTGAACCCTTAAAATACCCCTGTACCCCAAAACCCAAACCTACCCCTGAACCCTAAAAATACCCCTGTACCCCAAAAAAAACCATGCTTTTACCATTCATGCATTTACAACGAATTTCTTTGTAAATGTATGCGTGGTAAAAGCATATAAAATGTAATGCCATGCGTTATAATAGCATTGTGGAGTCATGGTACTTTCATAATGAAAGTATGCGGAGTGATGGTATGCGGAAAGAAAGTTGCGGAATAATGGGTGTTTACCCTCCCCCGGTAAGTACACTGGTGGCATGGCGGCCCACATCTCCAGCAACATACTCATAATTTTTCACCAACCATTTGAAAAATGCACAGGTCTCTCTCATTGATGGCCAGCACCGACATACACTTTTAGACACACCTCCCGCCACAAGTTCTAGAATTGCGAACTTTAGAGCTGGGGAGCTACGTTTGAATCTCGGCATCAGCTCAACATCCTGTGATTCCAGGCAAATCGCTTTGTCTCCCCGTGCCTACCACAAATGAATGTGTTCTTCTGTAATCTACATTGTGCTCATGCCATGTTGTCGAGTTTGCGCTATATAATATTGCAAGGAAAAATAAAGTAGGGAAACTCGAGTTCACCCACTACTGAACGCGCACTCTTAAGTGCATCAGCAGTGCACTGTGAATCGGAGCGTTTCTCAGGCCTGTCACAGATAAGAAATGCTATCTAAACAAAATCCAATTCATACCCGGACAACGTTGGGACGGGCTGCTAGTCAAGTATATAGGAACTGTTGCACAACGTGTTCCTTACTGTAGCAATGTTCTCCTTACTCTCCCATATGTGATTGTGGATAGTCATTTGTGGTCTCACATTCCCACAGTGAAAGCATATTTCAATAAGTGAGCAGGTACAATGGGCTTCTGTTTAGACAAGTAGTCGCTCTCACATCAGCCTGGAGACCTTTGAATTCCAGGTGCCTTGACCGTCCCGCGCGATTCAGTCACTGCTGGTGGGGTCTGGCCTTGTCCCTTTGTTTCATGCTATTTCTGGAGTACTACTGGGTGTCATTCTTCCAATTTTCATACTGCATTTAGCGGTTTCAGATCATTACTTTGGCTGTACAGCTGAGCGCTGGTTCTGAGATTGCTCTCACGCCATGTCTGACCGTCCTGTGGTCCAGGCCGACCCCGGTCAGTTGCAACTGTACCATGACTGCATGCAGCTTCTTTTTGGATGTTTCCCATTAGCTGTGCTATGCATCAGTTATAGGCTAACCTTCCGCTATGTCTATTTCACCTGTGTGCAACCTGTGTTCTGTCGCCGATGTACCTTTCACTGGGCCATGGATGTCTGCCTTTCCAACACATCCCTTGCTGCCCTGGATCATGAGCTGTGGGTGAGTCCTTTGTTGGGTCACGACCAGGACGGCTTTGGTGATACACGTTTATGGGATGCCTTTCAATGTGTCAGACAGGCTGCCAGCTGTACCTGTGCGTGTGCGCAATGGCTCCTGTGCCATGCCTACAGTGAACCTCTCCCAGGTTGTCATGGGATGCTCCTTTCAACCTCGCGGTGCGAGGAACACATCTGTTCCTTCATACTGATGGATTAGATGGCGGTCCTTTTTGCTGAAGATGATTTGGATCATCTTTTGGAAATTATTGCCTTCGAAGCTGCCTGTGTCTTCTTGGATTCATTAACTACTTAACAGCAACAGGGACCGTTGGTGACTTCTTCAATATACCTTTGCCTTTTTCACGCTTCCTGACATGAATTGCCATTCAGCTCTCTGACTTTATCCCTGTCTGCATTGACTTTGACTATGCTGACCTCTGCAGTCTGTTTCATTTGGTACCACAGACCTGAGCAAGGGGAGGCTGTCATCTGACCGTCGTGGACATTGTTGACTGGCATGAGCCCTGCTTCCATTATGCACCTGGTGCACTCGAAAATTACATGGCATAGTTGTTTTGCAAGTACCTTAGTATATGTATATGTCTGTCACATGAGAAGTGTCCCCAGAGCTTGGTCTCTGCGCGGTCCAGGAGTACTGTCTGAACATTCTGTCCATTGTCGGAGAACATTGTCCCTTGTCATTCTGTTCTGGCCCTAGCACCCCGACTAAATAAAGTCTCACAGCTGCTAGAGGACATGGATGCCTTTTAGATGTCATGGGAAAGCGGGCTAGATGCCCCACACTTGGCGACTGATACATCCAGTTATGTGAGCAACACAGCACATGTGATGTACATTTCACCATGTATAGGATGAGGAATCGGGCCTGCTGACAAAGCTAATACAGCAGGGACATCCCATACAACTCCTTCCTGCAAGGGGCGGGGGATATGCTTTTGGGTCTTCGTCCAGAGGGATTATTGATGAGACATCTTGCTTCATGTTAAATGGATATGTCACTATGGTAACTGGTTTGGTACTCATGCATTCTCAACTTGTTGTGGCACGTATGTTGCATGCTTTGACACTATAGTAAAAACTGCACGTTTCAAACCGTTTCAACTTATCTACTTGTGTACAGGCGCTTGAATACCTCTGAGTGAGTAGGAAAGCTAGTGAGGCATCCACAGCGATGACACGCATTGGCTCCAATTGAATGTTACAGGATTGCGGTCACAGCTTCCAGGCCACTGCGGTGTTGCAAACACTATGCGAATGAGCCATCAGACAATGTGAGCCTTGGCGGCGTACATTTTTTTATACTGCAGTGTGCGCATTCTGCATTTGCGGGGCTCGGCATTGGCCACAATTGCCTTCAAGGGCACCAAGGGTCACTCATGAAATTGGGTGGGCTTCACACTTTGCATTTAGCAGGTTGCCACATTCATTGTGGTCATACCACGCTTGCTGGGAGTTGTAGTTGTTCAGGGGTTGAATGCATGGAGATGATTGGTACGTACCTCTGCTATTGAGCGCGGCGGCGTCTTCTCTGCCGGTAGTGCATCAGGTAGAACAGCGGAAAGGCCTGTAGCACAGGATCCATGGCGGCTCCGGTGGTTTAGATGGGTACTGTATCGGCTTTGCCTCTCTGTTGTTGTGTTTCCGCGACAGGCTGTTTGTAACATCATAATCTGGTTGGCGGACGGAACATGTCTCCGCAAGCTGGTCTTGCTCTATTTGCACCGTCCGCCACCCTTGCATACGCAAAAAAAAACGTGCGGAGCCTGAAAGACCGCGGCGGACGTAAAATGGCCTCTGTTGGACCATTGTAATTTGGTGGTCGCAATGACCGCACCTGGAGCGGGAAAATGTACATTTTCTGCCACTGCCACCAGCACGGATTGGCTTCAATCCGTCATCTTAACCCCTTCGGTGCGGATGACAAAGCCAGCTCGTCATTAGCGTTACCTGCGCTGCGCGCATGACGAGCTGGCTTTGTCACGTAACCCGCGATTTTTTCATTTCAGCGCGCAGCGGGAAAACCCGCTAGCGCGCATGCGGTTAATGAGTCACTAGGAGTAAAGGATCTCATGTTGTCTCATTCAATCTCCATGCATATAAATGCAGACTCCGAAAGTCAGGTTGTAGGACATGCCAAGGTGACTGTGACAGGAGGTCTGCCATGTCAGGGAGATGGAGTGGAAGGCACAGGAGAGGTGAACAAGGTCTGCATACCACACCCTTCGTTGCCAGTACCTACACCTTTTTTGGTCAGTGCAATCAAAATTACATGGGCTCGGTTGAGGGTGCAGAATTTTGGGATGAGTGCGTTCTCCGGAGTGGCAAAGAGATCTAACGCAGGGATCCCCCATAGATGAAAGATACTTAGTAACACTTCCGGATGGAGATAGCTCTCATAATTGGCTAGAAGATACAGACTGTCCGCATGTACATTGAGTACTTGGCTGGATGATTTGCTACTACCCAAATCTGGTGGTCCTGAACCCAGGCCCAGAAGTGTAGAGCATCTCTGCAGAGAAGAGACAAGCTCACTTCCTTTTCTTTGTGTACCACATTGCTGGTGTGTTGTCCATCAAGACATGGACTGACTGACTGCAAAGTGTAGGGAGAAAAGCCTTAAGAGCCAGACTGATGCCTCCAGTTCCAACAGACTGATATGTAAAATGAGTTCTTCTGGAGACCCAAGGCCTCTGATCTCAAGTTCCGCCAGATAAGTTCCCTAATCAAAAGTGGAGGCATACGTAATAACTGTGGAGGAGGGTGAAATGGCTTTTCTTGTAAACGGTTGCTGTTTTCCATCCACCACTGTAAATCTGCTGCAGTGCCCCTGGACTGATAGAGGGATGGTTGAAGATTGGAACCACTGCCTTAGGAGGCACCACTGGAGGGCTCTCATATGTCAGATCATGGGTGACTACAGAATGCAAAAGGCTAGCAGACCAAGCAGGCGTTGGATCTTCAGAACTGGAATGGCAACACCAGCTGAAACATCAGAATCATAGCCTGATTATCTTAAACCCTCTGAGGAGGAGGAAAGGTTAGGTATGATGTGGTGTCCAGTATTGCCCTTATGAACATGATGCACCGAGAGGGCACCAGGTGAGATTTGGGTTTTCTGCTTTAAAATCCCAGGTCAAACAACAACTGGGTTGTTACTTGAAAGTGGTGAACCACTATTACTGAGGAACTAGCCTTGATGAGCCAGTCGTTCACATAAGTGAATAGCCAGATACCCGATCTTCTGAGATGTGGTGCTACCACCGGCATCACCTTCGTGAAGACTTGAGGGGCGGAAGTCAGGCAAAATAGGACGCAAACTGATAATGATGGAATCCCACTGTGAAGCGAAGATGCATCCTGTGTGATTGCAAGATGGACATATGGAAGTAGGCATCCTATAAGTCAATAGACCCCATCCAGTGTTCCACTTCCAGCTCTAGGAGAACCTGGGCTAGGGACAGCATTTTGAACTTTTTCTGCTTGAGGACCCAGTTCAGAATCCTGAGGTCTAGGATCAGATGCAAACCACTGTCCTTTTTGGGAATGAGGAAATACCGTGAATAGCATCCCTGACCCTGTTCTGCTCTGGAACAAATTCCACTATGCCCAAATGTTCCTGAGGCAGTGGGTGTGATGGGGGGGGGAAAGACAGCGGAAACTGGCACAAGGGTAGGGGATACTCGTTTTCCGCAATTTGTAATACCAAGAGATCCGATGTTATGCCCCTCCATCGATGTGGAAATTGAGATATCCTTCCTCTAACTGGTAGAGTGGGGTTCAAGAAGAATAAACTAAGGCTGAGATCTGTATTTGTTAAGGAATAGGAAGAGGGGGAGGAAGAAGGAGGAAGCATTCTTTCCATAGTACATCCTCAGTAACTTTTGTAAAAAAAGAAAAAGGGGATTTGATGTTTGTTGTTGCGTCAAATATTTTTAATGCCTTCGAAATAAGCCTAGAAAGCTTTTAAATTGTCTATAGTCTTTGGTCTTTTATTAAACGCCAAATGTATTTGCTGTGACTCTACTCTCTTTAAATTGTTCTAAAGCAGAATCTGCTTTTGCTCCAAGCTGTTGGGTTAGACAGTGTTTTAGAAAAAAAGACTGAACAGAATTACAACAAATTTAGCAGAAGGCTAGATCTTAACTCAGAAAGCGTGCCTTTTGGGATTTGGTGTGAATCCATTCAGTGTTTTGAAGAAATTAACATTCAAAAGTTAGTGATATATTGACAGTTGGATCCGCAGTAGTGCTACTGGACTCTTGCAGTACCATGAATTAAAAATAATTGAGTGACCTGATCAGCCCAGAGGGCTTTTTTCCTATCATATCAACCTATTCAGAACCACAGGACTGGGCTGGACCCATGGGACTGAAGGAGCTGAAGGCCTGCACGGCAAGGGGGTTGGTTGCACGTGGGGGGTTGGATGTGGAGGCCTGGAAACAGGCCAAGCAGTGCAGCGAATTCCATGCTGCTCTCGGACAGTCAGTCAGGCAGTGCACAGTGTGTGAGTCTAGCCACCTGTGTGGTCTGAACCATGGTCCTGGCCACAAGTCAGGCCCTATGGTAAACCCCACACCACGAACAGTCAAAAGGTATTGTCAATGAGGATATTGGGTGAATATGATCAAAGAAACATAGAAATTAATGGAAACAATAAAGGTTAAAGTGACATTATAGTTAAGTATGGCAATAAAATCTTACTTTATATTAACAAAAGCCTCAAGATCTTATGTTTTGTAAATTAAAAAAAAAACAGAAATTCTTTTTTTTAAAACAACGGTTAAAGTGACTGTATAGTTAGGTATGGTAAAAATGTCTAACTTTATAGTGAAAAAATCTAGAAATTCATTAAAACATCAATAGGCTAACGTTCCTTGTAATAATCTAAAAACTATTGTTTAAAAAAATTGAAATTCACCAGTTATAGTTTGCTGATCTAACTACAACTGGCCCCCTGCCATGCACTGCTTATGACCTCACATATTACATCAAATTTGACATGTTCAATTACATCATTGATGGCATCACTGATGACATCATCCAGCACACTGCTGTTCCAATTGCCCTATAAACCAGTACAGCATTTCAGATATCAAAGAAAGTACTAAATTGCACAGAATCATGTAAAGCATAAATTACCCTTCAGACACACAAGCCCCTTAGGTAAACCAGCCTCCTTCTACGTACAACCTACAGCCTGTACCGAACACTTTGTGGATTGCTGACCTCATGTGGGCAATCAACCAGACATGGATGGGCAAGCTCCTGCTGCACATGGTCTGCAATCTGTGAACAACTCTTCTATGAGCACCCACTCCCTCCAGAACCTCAAACCCCAATATGAGGCCAAGCCCATATTACACACAACCTCTGCCTTGTACAGAACCATCCATGGATAGCCAACCTCTCATGGGCAAAGAACCATTCATGGGTAGGAAAGTACCTACTGCAAACATCCTGAGCCCTACACAGAACCCCTCTACAGAGAGTCCACTTCCTCTATACAACAAAGGCCCATTAGGTGGTGAGGGCCCTACAATACACAGCCTTCACCCTGCACTGAACACTTTGCTGGTAGCTGGACAAGCGGGCTCCCCGTGGCATACCATGGTGGAAAAAGGTATTGCCTCACTGAAAATTGAGGGCAAGAGCTTACCCCTCCCTGAAATCCCCTATTCAGCCTGGGCCCAAGCCGTAAAGCGCCAAGTCCAGATCATCTCATTTGAGCTTGACTGCTTTTCACTACGGCACAACACATCAACCCTGGCCCTGGATAAGTCTTACATCCCAGGCAAACCTCAACCATACTTGCAAGACTCGCTATCAATTGAAGCGAGGAAGAAAATTCTGTATCTACGCCTTCTGGCCCTCAGGATCGTGGACTTTAGCCCAAAATGGGCACGTACGGATGGTGCCATCGCCTGCCGGCTATGCAACTACCGCGGAGAATCCTGGTTGCATCTTTTGTGCTGCTGTACCAAGCTGGACAGCGATCGACATCGTCTGTTGCGCCCGGCCCTACGGACCCTAGGCTACAGAACCTGTAGAGAGGCCTCGGATTGGTGCGTTTCGGTAACTACGACCTGCCTACTAGCCAGGGTTGGTAAGTTTATCCACCATGTCAGTAAGGCACTTGAGCACCACCAAAAGGCCACAGTCCACAACGATCCTGATATAGCATAAGGTACACCATCTGGAATCCCCAATCACACTTGCTGATGGTTAATTTAGCATGTAAAGTAAGTGCGATCACAAGACTTAAAATACAAAGCAGGGTTGGCCTAGGGCCCCACGAAGAACACTTCGACAGCCAGCTGGAATCTTGTCGAGAACATTCATGCTGAACTACCACAAAAGCTCTAATTTCTCGAAGGCGGAAAGATATGGACTAAACAAAAAAAAGTTTCCTAGTATTTCCTTTTCTCTTATATTTTTTAGTAGTTTTTAATGGACATAAAGTAGTAAAAATACATGTCATGTAATTTTTAAAGTTGTCCATAGGGTTTTATTGGGCGAAGGGCTCCTCGGGTGCGGGGGGCGTTGTTCATGTGTTTTATACTGTAAAGATTTTAATTAATCGTACAGTCAATAAAGATTACTATCTACTGGTAGCTGATCTATTGAGAGTAATCAAGCACACATGGGTGGGAAAGTCCCTGGCACATAAGTCTTCATACGTCTGCACAACTTCTCATGCAGGTTCACTCCCTCAAGACAGTCAAAGTCCCTTAGAAGAGTAAGCACCTACTATGTACTTGTCAGGGATCCAGGTATTGTACGAGTCTGCAGCCACGAAGACAGGCAGAAGTCATGAACAGAAATAATTGGCATATCTCAATTCCTAGTCTAGTTATGAAAAATCTCTTGTAAGGTATCGCAGCCACACAGCACCATGACATGGTTCAGTAACACTTCCCTCAGCTCACGATAACAGGTTACATTTATCCTTGCCCAACAACACCATCACAGTACATATCTCACCCCCTAGTGCTTTTTCTGAATCTCCCATTGTGTTTTGGGGTCACTTGTTAGTTATGGCAGACATGCTGTACTTTTACCGCTTTCTGGGGAAATGCTGTGAGATTTGGTTAAGTTCCGCGAGATTTCAGCAAATCTCAGCGGCTATTTGGACGCGGCCCTATTTAAAACGCGCTCAAGCAACAGCACTTGATCTGCCTTAAAGACAAGAAGACACGCTACAGATCTTTGCCTCATCTCGCTTTGATTTCTGGTAATCTCGTCTGGAACC